>NC_044556.1:134795923-135095923 GCF_007565055.1 Rhinopithecus roxellana | reverse complement strand
ACCCTCCCCGCTGCTCTCTCTTCCTCTTGCTCCAGACATGTAGGACATGCCTGCTTCCCCTTCGCCTTCTGCCACGATTGTAAGTTTCCCAAGGCCTCCCCAGCCATGCTTCCTGTGCAGCCCATGGAACTGTGAGCCAATTAAACCTCTTTTCTTTATAAATTACCCAGTCTCATGTAGTTCTTTATAGCAGTGTGAGAACAGACTAATACAGAAAATTGGTGCCAGGAGTGGAGCATTGCTTAAAAATGAAGAAGTAGCTTTGGAACTGGGTAATGGGCACAGGCCAAAACAGTTTGGAGGGATCAAAATAAGCCAAGAAGATGTGGAAAAGTTTGGAGCTTCCTAGAGACTTGTTAAATTGTTGTGACCAAAATGCTGATAGTGATATAGACAATGAAGTCCAGGCTGAGGTGGTCTCAGATGGAGATAAGGAGCTTGTTAAAAACTGAAGTAAAAGTCATTCTTGCTACGCTTGAGAAAAGAGACTGGCAGCATTGTGCCCCTGCCCTAGAGATCTGTGGAACTTTGAACTTCAGAGAAATGATTTGGGGTATCTGGCAGAAAAAATTTCTAAGAAGCAAAGCATTCAAGAGGTGGCCTGGCTGCTTCTAACAGCATATACTTATATTCACGGGCAAAGAAATGATCTCAAACTGGAACTTATATTTAAAAGAGAAGCAAAGCATAAAAGTTTGGAAAATTTGGCCTGGCCATGTGGTAGGAAGGAAAAGACAATTTTTAGGGGAAGAATTCAAGCTGGCTGCAGAAATTTACAAGAGTAAAGAGGAGCCAAATGTTAATAGCCATGACAATGGGGGAAAATGCCTGGAAGGCATTTCAGAGAACTTCACAGCAGACCCTCCCATCACAGGCCCAGTGGCCTAGGAGGGAAGAATGGTTTTGTGAGCCTGGCCCAAGGCCCCACTACCCTGCACAACCTTGGAACACTGCTCCCTTTATCCCAGCCTCTCCAGTACCAGCCGTGGCTAAAAGAGCTCCAGATACATCTCAGGCCACTGCTTCAGAGGGTGCAAGCCCCAAGCTTTGGTGGCTTCCATGTGGCATTGGGTTTGCAGGTCGGCAGAAGGCAAGAGTTGAGGTTTGGGAGCCTCCACCTAGATTTCAGGGGATGTATGAAAATGCCTGAATGTCCAGGCATAAGTCTGCTGCAGGGGTAGAGCCCTTATGGAGAACTTCTACTAGGGAAGTGCAAAGGGGTAATGTGGAATTGGAGCTTCCACACAGAGTCCCCACTGGGGCACAGCCTAGTGGAGCTGTGAGGAGAGAGCCACTGTCCCACAGCCCCCAGAATGGTGAATCCACCGACAGCTTGCACTATGCACCTGGAAAAGCCACAGGCACTCAATGCCAGCCCATGAAAGCAGTCAAGGGGGTTGTACCCTGCAGAGCCACAGTGGTGGAGATATCCAAGGCCTTGGGAACCCATTCCTTGCATCAGTGTGGTCTGAATGTGAGACATGGACTCAAAGGAGATTATTTTAGAACTTCAAAACTTGGCTGGGCATGGTGGCTCATGCCTGTAATCCTGGCATTTTGGGAGGCTGAGGTGGGCAGATGACCTGAGATCAGGAGTTTGAGACCTGCCTGGCCAACATGGCAGAACCCTGTCTCTACTAAAAAACACAAAAATTAACCAGGCGTTGTGGAGCAAGCCTGTAATCCCAGCTACTCAGGAGGCTGAAGAAGCAGAACCACTTGAACCCAGGAGGTGGAGGTTGCAGTGAGCCAAGATTGTGGCACTACACTCCAGCTTGGATGACAGAGTGAGACTCTGTCTCAAAAAAAAAAAAAAAAAAAAAAAAAAAAAAAAAAAAAAAAAAATTCACTGACTGCCCTGCTGGGTTTTGGATTTGCATGGGGCCTGTAGCCCCTTTGTTTTAGCCAATTTTTCCCTTTTGGAGCAGGAGCATTTTCCCAATTCCTGTACCTCCATTGTGTCTCTGAAGTGACTTTTTAATTTTGCAGGCTCATAGGCAGAAGGGACTTGCCTTGTCTAATATGGGACTTTGAACTTGGACTTTTAAGTTAATTCTGAAATGAGTTAAGACTTTGGGAGACTGTTGCAAAGGCATGATTGTGTTTTGGCATGTGAGAAAGACATGAGATTTGGAAGTGGTTGGGGCAGAATGATATGCTGTGGCTCTGTGTCCCCGCCCAAATCTCATGTTGAATTGTAATCCCCAGTGTTGGAGGTGGGACCAGCTGGGAGGTGACTAGATCATGGGGGCAGTTTCTAATGGTTTAGCACCATCCTCCAAGTGCTGTCTTGTGAGAGAGTTCTCACAAGATCTGGTTGTTTAAAAGTATGTGGCACCTCCCCCTGCTCTCTCTTTCTCCTACTAGGCCATGTAAAGATGTGCCTTCTTCTTCTTTGCTTTCTGTCATGATTATAAGTTTCCTGAGGCCTCCCCAGAAGCAGAAGCCTGTAGAACCCACAGAACCCTGAGCCAAATAAACCTCTTTCTTTATAAATTACCCAGTCTTGCTGGGCATGGTGGCTCATGCTTGTAATCCCAACACTTTGGGAGGCCGAGGCAGGTGGATCACCTGAGGTCAGGAGTTCGAGACCAGCCTGGCCAACACAGTGAAACCCCGTGTCTACTAAAAATACAAAAATTAGCTGGGCATGATGGCATGTGCCTATAGTCTCAGCTACTCAGGAGGCTGAGGCAGGAGAATCGCTTGAACCTGGGAGGTGAAGGTTGCAGTGAGCCGAGATCACACCATTGCACTTCAGTCTGGGGGAACAGAGTGAGACTGTCTCAAAAATAAAAAAAAAAAAAAGCAAATAAAAATAAAAATAAATAAATTACCCAGTCTTGGGTATGTCTTTAGAGGAGTGTGGGAACAGATTAATACAGCTATGTTGCCCAGGCTGGTCTCAAACTCCTAGCCTCAAGTGATCCTTCCACCTCAGCCTCCTAAAGTACTGGGATTAAAGCATAAGCCACCATGGCCAGACAGATATTTCTTCTTTTCTACCACATGCTATAAATTTCCCTCTAAGTATTGCTTTCTCTTCACTTTTCCCCCAAATTTTGATAAGTTGTATTTTCATTTTCACTTAGTTCAAAATATTTCAATATTTCTATTGAGATTTCTTCTTTGACCCACGTGTTGTTTAGAAGTTTGTTGTTTAATCTCCAAGTATTTTTAAATTTTCCATATATTTTTTCTGTTTTCAATTTCTAGTGTAATTTCATTGTGGCCTAGAAGCAGACACTGTATGTTTTCTATTCTTTTAAATTTGTTTACATGTGTTTTATTAGGCCAGAATATGGCCTGTCTTGGTAAAGGTTTCATGTAAGCTTGAGAACAATGTGTATTCTGCTGTTGTCGGATAAGCTATAGATGTCAATCATGTCCAGTTGATTGATGGTGTTGAGTTCAACTGTGTCCTTACTGATTTTCTGCCTGCTGCCATTATAAAGTACTTGTACTACCCATGAAGTGGTATAGTGTTATTTGGAAGTAGACTTGGATTACTTGTAAATGTATTTGCAAACTCTAGGGCGACCACTAAAAAAAGCGATAAAAGGCCAGGTGCAACAGCTCACACCTGTAATCCCAGCACTTTGGGCGGCCAAGGCAGGAAGATCATGAGGTCAGGAGATCAAGATCATCCTGGCCAGCGTGGTGAAACCCTGTCTCTATTAAAAATACAAAAATTAGCTAGGCGTGGCGGTGCATGTTTGTAGTTCCAGCTACTCTGGAGGCTGAGGCATGAGAATTGCTTGAACCTGAGAGGCAGAGGTTGCAGTGAGCTGAGATTGCACCACTGCACTCCAAACTGGGTGACACAGTGAGACTCTGTCTCAAAAAAAAAAAGAAAAAAAAAAAGAAATATAACTAATATGCTAATATGCTAGTAGAGTAGAGAAAATGGCATATAAACTGCTCAGTTAAAATCACAATAGGCAGAAAAAGGGTGGAAGACAAAAAAAAATAGGAAGAAAACAAGCAAAACAAGTAGAAACCAGTAACAAATATCAAGATAGTAATCCAACTGTATAAAAAATCACTTTGAACATCAATGGTCCGAATAAACCAATTAAAAGACAGAAATTATCTGAGTGGATCAAAAAACAAGAGCCAACTATATGCTCTATACAAGAAACCCACTTAAAATATAAAGAAGAATATTGAATAAAAGAAAATGTATGGAGAAAGATATACTATATTTTCTCTCATTCCTGTATCATGCTAGTCACTCATTTTACTTACACATAAACATAAGTATATATATATATTCAAATAGATTATTGCTATTATTATTTTGGAAAAACTATTATTTGTTAAATCAATTGAGAGTAAAAAATAAGTTTTTGTTTCCCCTTCATTTATTCTTCTGTTCTCTCCCTTTCTTGATTGTTCTATATCACTTTTCTTCTCTCTCGAGAACTTGTTTAAAAAAAAAATTTCTTACAAGGAAGGTTTACTGGTAACAAATTCCCTCAATTTTTCTTTGACAGAGTTTTTATTTCTCCTTCATTTTGAAAGATAATTTTACAGGGTACAGAATTCTAGGTGAAAGTTTTTTGTTTTTGTTTTGTTCTTTTTCTCAATACTTCAAATATTTCACTCCATCTGTTCTTGCTTGCTTGATTTCTGAAGATAAGTCAGATTAATTCTTATTTGTACTCCTGTATAAGTAAGGTGTTTTATTCCTCTGACTTCCTTCAAGATTTCTTCTGTATCTTTGATTTTCTGCAGTTAGAATATGATATGCGTAGGTATAGCTTTTTTAGTATTTATGCTTTTTGGTGTTCTCTGAGCTTCCCAAACCTGTGGTTTGGTGCCTGACATTAATTTTGAAAAGCTCTCAGTCATTGGTTCAAATATTGCTTCTGTTCCTTTCTCTCTTTCTTTTCCTTCTGGTATTCCCGTTACACATATGTTATACCTTTTACAGTTGTCCCACAGTTCTTGGATATTCTGGGTTTTTTTTTTTCAGACTTTTTCTCATTGTTTTCAGTTTTGGAAGTTTCTACTGAGATATGCCAAAGCTCAAAGATTCTTTCCTTAGCCATGTCCAGTGTGCTAGTGAGCCCATCAAAGGCATTCTTCATTTCTGTTAGTGTTTTTGATCTCTAGCATTTCTTTTTGATTCTTTCTGAGAATTTCCATCTCTCTGCTTACATTACCTACCTGTTCTTGCATGCTGTCAACTTTATTCACTAGAGCCCTGAGCACATTAATCATAGTTGTTTTGAATTCCTGGTCTGATACTTCCAACATCCTTCCGTATATGAGTTCTGTTCTGATACTTGTTCTGTTTCTTCAAACTGTGTTTCTTGCCTTTTAGAATGTGCTATGGCTTGTATATGTTCCTGAAAAAGCGTGTGTTGGAAACTTGATCCCTGATGCAACAGTATTGGGAAGTGGGGCCTAATGAAATGTGATCAGGCCATGAGTCTCTGCCATCATGAATGGATTAATGCCATTATCACAGGAGTGGGTTCCTTATAAAGGGAGGAGTTCAGTCCCCCTTTTCATTCTGTCTCTCTTGACCTCTTGCCTTCTGCCAGGGGATGATGCAGCAAGTAAGCCCTAACTAGATGCTAGTCCCTCAATGTTGGACCTCCTAGTCTCCAGAACCATAAATCAGTACATTTTTGTGTACTATAAATTAGCCAGTTTCAGGTATTCTATTGTAGCAGCACAAAACAGACCAAGACACTGTGCCTTGTAATTTTTTACTTTCTTTCTTTCTTTTTAGAGATGGGGTGTGGTTAGGTTGCCTAGGCTGGACTCAAACTCCTGGGCTCAAATGATTCTCCCACCTCAGCCTCCCAAGTAGCTGGGACTATAGGCATGCACCACTGGACCCAGCTATTATCTTTTTCTTGGCAGATGGACTGGATGTATTGGGTAAAAGGAACTGAGGTAAATAGGCCTTTAGGAATGTAGTGGCAAGTTGTGGGGGGAGGAGAAGCATCCAATAGTTCTGTGATTAGGTCTCAATCTTTTAATGAGCCTGTGCCTTGGACTGTGAATTGCACAATAATAATTTTTTCTCTCCCTTTAGTGGGACAGAATTGTTAGAGTGGCTGGAGTTGAGTATTTTCCTTTCCCAGATTGGCTAGCCTCTGAAAAAAGCCCTAATTGTTTAGGCTCTTTAAAATAGTTTCTCTTGAGGTCAGGCCTTGTTAAGAACAGAATGCTCTGGTATATTTCAAATTATACTTTCCTTATTCCCCTTCCAAAAGCAGGTCAGGATTTTTCTCCAACATGCATTGTGAAAATCTGGTAGAGCTCTTGGAGGTAAAACTCACAAAAGTGTGGGGACCCCTCCATGACTGGGTCCCCCTTGAATTTTTAACTCTCAGGATTGTCCACACTGGGCCTCCATTGATTTGTCAATTACACTTCAGGTTTTCCTAGCTCAGACTGGTTTCTGTGGCAATTTCTGCTTCTAGGTTTCTGTCCCAGGAACTTGTAATTCCCTGTATTCATCTGTCCGTTTCTCTAAGCTTGGGCAAGCAGTTTGCCCTGTGACCTCACTTTTCTGATGGGTTTAAGAAGAGTTATTAATTTTTCAATTTGTTCAGCTTTTTTTTTTTTTTTTTTTTTTTTTTTTTTTTTTTTTTGAGGCGGAGTCTCGCTCTGTCGCCCGGACTGGAGTGCAGTGGCCAGATCTCAGCTCACTGCAAGCTCCGCCTCCCGGGTTTACACCATTCTCCTGCCTCAGCCTCCCGAGTAGCTGGGGACTACAGGCGCCCGCCACCTCGCCCGGCTAGTTTTTGTATTTTTAGTAGAGACGGGGTTTCACCATGTTAGCCAGGATGGTCTCGATCTCCTGACCTCGTGATCCGCCCGTCTCGGCCTCCCAAAGTGCTGGGATTACAGGCTTGAGCCACCGCGCCCGGCCTCAGCTTTTTACTTGTTAGAATGGAGCAATGACTTCAAAGGTGCTTATCTACAGGACTGAAAACTTAATTTGCCTTTTTAATTATCTTAATGGTGTCTTTTGATGATCAGAAGTTTTAAATTTTGATAAAGTCCAATTTATCCTTTTTTTTCTTTTATGGTTAGTTCTTTTGGTGTTCTAAGAAGTCTTCGCCTATCGCAAGGTTGCAAAGATATTCTCCTGTTTTCTTCTAGGATCTTTGTAGTTTTACATTTTATATTTCATCTATGATTCATGTCAAACCAATGTTTGGCTATGCTGTGAGGTAGGATCAAGCTTTATTTTTTTCCATACATTTTTACAGCTGTTTCAACCTCAACTGTTTAGAAGAGTTCCCTTTCCCACTGAATTGACTTGGTGCCTTTGTAAATATTCAATTGACTCTATATGTTTGGGTCTATTTTTGGACTCACTATTCTGCTCCATTAATCTGTTTGCCTAATTTTATGCCATAATCATGTTTCTCTTTAATATACAAATTAAATCATTATGATCTCAGTTTCACCTTTTTATACATTACCCTGTAGAGTTTACCCTACTCTCTACCTTAAAACTCAGGATACACACTCATTCTTGAGGTCAGTCTTGTTTTCATGTAACTAGTTCAGAGAGAAGCAGAGACTGTAATCATCCCACCAACTAGTATCTTTTGTTGTTGCCCTGGCTGTAGTCTGTTGTTGCTGGAAACACAAAGTCTCACACCCCCAGAGATCATCACTGTCTGCTGCTGGAATGACCACGGTCCCTGACCACTGCTTGTTGGAATTGCAGGTTTTCAGAGTATAAAGAGGAAAAAGGAGATATCGCCTTTACTATTATGATCACCATGCCACCGATGAGTCTTCCCCTTTAATATACACCCTTCTGCACAGCTGTTTTGACCAAGCATGCCCCCAGTGCTATGGTGACTGAATCAAGAGAGTCTCTGGCCTCAGGTTACTCCTCTGGAGCCTTATAATTTGCCCAGGTTTTCCAGCTTCTTAGGGGGCTGGGTCTCCTTTCCTTCCAGGTGAATTCAAGTGAGTCTATATATCTATATCTCTCTAAGATGTTCTCATAACCTAGAGTCTCGAAAGAGAAGAGGTTGATATCTGTATCCATTTTTCTCCCAGGAGACTTCTAAGGTCTACATTGGAAAAAGTGTCATCTCCTTCCCAGAACACAAAATAAGCTCCCCAAAGTATCATTACACTACAGGTAGTGAACTGATTGCCACAGGCCACATCTAGCCTGCAGCTGTGATTTGTTTTCCTGTCAGTGTCTTCTGGATTTGAGCCAATATTCTAAAATGGAGAGATTTTTGGTTAACAACATAGATAACCTAGCTTCCACATGACTTGGGAAAACTGGATCTGCATGCTGCATGGCCTCTGTTCATTGGAACTGAGTTGGGTTTACTCACTTGAGATCTCACTTAGAGCTCTAGTCGCTTATATCTAGCTTTCCTCAGTATCAGCCTGGTTCCTAAAGCATTGCGTTTGTGAATTCTCTATCAAACCTGAGAACAAGTGTTCACTCCCTGTCACACATCCACATAACTAAAAAGAACAGGTCACGTCATTGATCTCTGAACAAAGCTCACTACCACAATAGATTCTAAATAGCTACTGCTAGACTTAGAAGTAGCTGACAACTTTAATAATATCTGTTTTTGTTAACAACAAGAAGTTTAGATTTCCACTTCACCCTCCTACATTTATTCATCCAACACATACTTATTTAGCACCTACTTTGTGACAGGCACTTTTTTTCTAGGCGCTTGACATACGTCAGAGCACAAAGTAACAAAAGTGCCTGCCTTTGTGGCACTTGTAGTGGTTTTGGAAAGATAAACAATAAACAACTGTCATAGTAAATATGTTAGCTATATAAAATATTACAAAGTGTGGCAGAGTATACAGGGAATGCTCGCCAAATGATCCATGTACTTTCTTTTTTTTTTTTTTTTGAGACAGAGTCTCGCTCTGTTGCCCGGGCTGGAGTGCAGTGGCTGGATCTCAGCTCACTGCAAGCTCCGCCTCCTGGGTTTACGCCATTCTCCTGCCTCAGCCTCCCGAGTAGCTGAGACTACAGGTGCCCGCCACCTCGCCTGGCTGGTTTTTTGTATTTTTTAGTAGAGACGGGGTTTCACCATGTTAGCCAGGATGGTCTCGATCTCGTGACCTCGTGATCCACCCGTCTTGGCCTCCCAAAGTGCTGGGATTACAGGCTTGAGCCACCGCGCCTGGCCCTCCATGTACTTTCTTATATTTCTTAGCCAGGAAGAACTGAGCCCTGGAATATTCCAACATTAGGATGCTGGGAAAGGGATCAGCAAGGGAGCCTATGAAGGCACAGGGAGTAAGGAAAGTGAAAAAGAGGAGAGTGGGGCATCCTGGAAATCAAGTGAAGAAAGGATGTTAGAAAGACAGAGTGATCTATTATCAAATGTTGCTGACAGGCCAGGTAGAAGATGATTAGACCATCAGATTTAACCATGTGGAGGTCATTGGTGACCTTGACAAAAGCAGTTTTGGTTGGGACAAATGCCTGATTGAAGTGAGTTTAAGACAGAACGGGTGGGCCGGGCGCGGTGGCTCAAGCCTGTAATCCCAGCACTTTGGGAGGCCGAGACGGGCGGATCACGAGGTCAGGAGTTCGAGACCATCCTGGTGAACACGGTGAAACCCCGTCTCTACTAAAAAATACAAAAACTAGCCGGGCGAGGTGGCGGCGCCTGTAGTCCCAGCTACTTGGGAGGCTGAGGCAGGAGAATGGCGTGAACCCGGGAGGCGGAGCTTGCAGTGAGCTGAGATCCGGCCACTGCACTCCAACCTGGGCGACAGAGCAAGACTCCGTCTCAAAAAAAAAAAAAAAAAAAAAAAAAAAAGACAGAACGGGTGAACAGAAATAGGAGTGAACCACAATCTAAACTAGCAAAAGGAAGCAGGTAAATCCTACCAGGGAAGGAGTTGTGAGATGGAAACATTGTTTTTTTGTTTCATTGGTGTTGGTGGGTGTTTATGTTTTTTTTTTTTTTTTTTTTTTTTTTTGGTTTTTTTGGTTTTTTGTTTTTTTTTTTAGATGGAGTTTCACTCTGTCACACGGGCTGGAGTGCAATGGCATAATCTCCACTCACTGCACCTCTGCCTCCCAGGTTCAAACAATTCTCCTGCCCCAGCCTCCCAAGTAGCTGGGATTACAGGTGGGTGCCACCATGCCCAGCTAATTTTTGTATTTTCCATGGAGATGGGGTTTCACCATGTTGGCCAGACTGGTCTCAAACTCCTGACCTCAAGTGATCCATCTGCCTTGGCCTCCCAAAGTGCTGGGATTACAGGCGTGAACCACCATGCCCAGCCAACTCACTGCCTCTTTATATGGGCTCCAGCAGTTGACACAATGCAATATACATTTACATAATATATGTATATATGTGCCTCTCTGTGTGTGTGCATATATGTGTGTATACACACACACACACGCACACACACACAAATATCTTGTTCCCAAGATACTTTTGGTATGGTTTTGAGTAATAATAATAACTACAATTTGTAAAAAGCAGTCACTAAAAATACCTGCTTTATATTAAACATTACAATAGCATTTAGAAAATGCAAATTCAAATAGGAACAATTTCCTACTTAACGATTTTTTTTGGAGACGGAGTCTCACTCTGTCACCCAGGCTGGAGTGCAGTGGCATGATCTCAGCTCACTGCAACCTCCGCCTCCCGGGTTCAAGTGATTCTCCTACCTCAGCTTCCCTAGTAGCTGGGATTACAGGCACCCGCCACCATGCCCGGCTAATTTTTGTATTTTTAGTAGAGACGAGGTTTCACCATGTTGGTTAAGCTGGTCTTGAACTCCTGACCTCAGGTGATCTGCCCATCTCGGCCTCCCAAAGTGCTAGGATTATAGGCATGAGCCACCGTGCCTGGCCTGTTTTTTTTTTTTCTTGACCTGGTGTCTTGCTCTGTCGCCCAGGCATGGTGATCACAATGGTAAAAGTGATATATCCTTTTTCATTCTTATTTATTTATTTATTTTGAGACAGAGTCTTGCTCTGTCACCCAGGCTGGAGTGCAGTGGCGCGATCTTGGCTCACTGCAACGTCCAGCTCCTGGGTTCAAGCAATTCTTGTGCCTCAGCCTCCTGAATAGCTGGGATTACAGGCATGCACCACCACGCCCAGCTAATTTTTGTATTTTAAGTAGAGATGGGGTTTCACCATGTTGGCCAGGCTGGTCTTGAACTCCTGACCTCAAGTGATCCACCTGCCTTGGACTCTCAAAGTGTTGGGGTTACAGGGGTGAGCCACCATGCCTGGCCAATGTTGGTGTTTTTTAAGAAGCCAGACCAATGAGCAAATTTGTATGCTGCTGGAAACAAGTCTAATAGAGGAAAAACCTGAGAGTGTTGCAAGAGAGAAGAGAGAATTACTGGAATGATACCCTTGAGTAGGTGACAAGGGGTAAGCACCAGTGTACAGATGAAAAAACAGCTTTAGATAAGAGTATGGGTAATTCTGCTACAGAAACAAGAAGGCAGAGTGTGAGGACAGATGCTGGTAGGTGGATAATGATGGCAGCAATTGTCTCTGTGGGTTTCTCATTTCTACAACTTGACACTAAGACTCTGACATCTTAATGGAGATCTTGAGGAACTGTGGACCACTAAAGTAACAATATTCTATACATTTAAAATAGAGAGCTTTATTCTTAAAGGTACCAAAACCTGTAGGTGGGAAGGGGAGCTTCCAGTGGACGTGAAGAAACAGTGCTTCAAGGAAGGGGTAAAAGGAACAGGAATTTATGCTGGATGGGGTACCCAAATAGATATATTTAATAAGCTATAGGGGACATCATGAATATTTATGAAAGAGAAACATGCACATGCACATGCCCAACTTTAGGCCTCTTCGTGGATCGCAGGTTCAAAAAATAGCAGTGTCGCCATTGAGCTAAGGGTGGAGTTTTTAGCCCTCTGATGTCAATATATGAAGCAGAGGATAGGAAAACCCTCACTGTGCATCTTCCACCCCGTGGTTGAAGGTCTCTTATTAAGAAGGAATACTGGTCAGTTGTGGTAGAGCGACTACACAACATCCAGTCATGGCCTGCAATGACTGGCTAACAGCAATAAAGGAATGAATCATTCATTTCTTGTTTTCCAGAGCTGGTTTCTGCTTACTCCTTAGGAAAGCATTCTGGTCAAAGGTTAATAAGGGAGGGGTATACTGAGGCGTAACCATCTTCCATTCTGCATGGCCAGTAACTCGGTGAACTTTTTCTTAGCTTTTAGGATCTCCGAGGACAAGGGGGACTGCTTTAATCCAGTGAGGGAGTGAGTGTTGGGATTATTTCTCAGAATCGTGGCTCTAAAGGCTAATGTATTCTGTGTAGGAATAAAAAACTGATGCAGGTAAAGCTGCATTTCTGTAGACTGTGTTTCCTTTGGAACAATGATCCTTGAGTAGTAATGGATTCAAACTATGCCCTGCCAATAAACAGCTGCTTGTTCTTGTGGAGATGTGCATATTCTGTCCAAGTATTTACTTCAGGAAGCAGACCTTGAAAACAGGAGGAATGCTGGTGACACGATTTGGCTGTGTCTCCACCCAGATCTCATCTTGAATTGTAACTCCCACAGTTCCCACTTGTCATGGGAGGAGCCCAGTGGGAGATGATTGAATCACAGGGTTAGGTCTTTCCTGTGCTCTTCTCGTGATAGTGAATGAGTCTTACAAGATTCGATGGTTTTAAAAATGGGAGTTTCCCTGTGCAAGCTCTTTTTTTTTTGCCTGCCACCATCCACATAAGATGTGACTTGCCCCTCCTTAGCTTCCACCATGATTTCTTCAGACTCATATCTCACCACAGAAAGGAATACAGGCATATGAGAGACATAGAAGGAAAAATCTGAGTTGGGATCAGACTGAATATGAGAAGTAAGAGTGAGAGAGGACTCAGATCACCGAGGTTTTGTTTGAGTGTACCAGAATCTCTACTCTGGGTAGCTACGGTCCCTTGGATGTTAGTGTTTCTGATAGGAAAAACACTTCAGATTTGTTTTATTAAAATGGCTTTTTTCTTCTTTAGAGACAAGATCTTGCTCCGTCACCTAGGCTGGAGTGCAGTGGCCTGATCTCAGCTCACTGCAACCTCCACCCCCGGTTCAAGTGATTCTCCTGCCTCAGCCTCCTGAGTAGCTGGGATTACAGGCACATACCACCATGCCCAGCAAATTTTTGTATTTTAGTAGAGACTGGGTTTCACCATGTTGGCCAGGCTGGTCTCGAACTCCTGACCTTAGGTGATTCACCCACCTCGACCTCCCAAAGGGAGGCCGCTTGGGATTATAGGCATGAGCCACCAAGCTTGGCCTAAAATGTATATACATATTTTTAACTATTGGGAAGAACTTCAGACACCAGGAAGCTGGTTGCTCCCTGACAGATAAAGTTACAGAGCTTTAATTTGGTCTGGGAAAACTTTGTTCCTTAACAATTAAGCCACACGTTGGGAATGTGTTGGGAGAAAAACTTTTTCTCCACCAACTTGCTGAGGGACTGTGAATTAACAGTTAACTGACAATAGACAGATTAACAGAAGAAAAGACAAAATTTATTCGCATGCTTGCAGGAACACACAAGCAAGTGGCTATCTGAATAGCGGGAGTAATGGTTTTATATGGCTGAATAATGGTAATGGCTGAATAAAGAAAAGAGGGATGGGGCAGAAGATAGATTTTCTAGGGAAACAAATGAGACAGTTGGTAATAAAGTTTGTTCATACAATTTTCATCCCTGGAGGTAATGGTCAGTGTCCTTGCTGGCTGAAAGGTCTCTGAGACAGGAGATTTATGACAACTTCATTCTAAAACCTCTGCCTTTATCAGATAAGGGAAGCTCAGTAAAGGCTTCTTTCTGCATCGCGTCGGCTGTGTTCCAAATGACTTTAATTTAAGTAGTCTTTATGCCATGTTGGTGGAACATGAGCCCTGTCAAATGCAACCCGTAAGCTCTAGTGTTTTGGAGCCTCTGTCGTGATGCATTAATTTAGTTCCATCATTCCGGCTACTCCTTTGACCCTAAAATTGCACTTATCTCTTTTTATAAGGCCAATGCTTTTCAAGTGTTGGGCCTCACAAAATGCTGGTACTCATAAGGGAAGTTATGAGGGGTTGCTAGTTTGTGGAAAAAATAAATAATTTTATTTTAGATGCATTGAGTTTCAATTAAAGGTAAGAACTCTAAGTGCAAATGTCCCCTTCTGTAAATAGAAAACAAAGACCTAGGCTTAGGAAAGAAACTGGAAATACAGGTACGGATTGGAAGGTCATGGTCATAAGCTGAAAGGTGAAGGAGGTGAAGATCCCAAGAGAGGAGATGGAACTACAAGGCTCTGTACTGAACCTTAGAGGAAGTTTACTTTTATACTGTGTGGGAAGGAAGAATCAGTGAGAGGATCAGAGAATGAAAGATGCAGTGAAGTCACATTAGAGGAAGCCTATGAGACTGTAGCCTCAAGAAAGCTGGGGAAATAGTTTTTAAGTAGGAGAAGCCATGTTTACAGTCATACCAATCTGAATGTGCCCATCTCATCTGATCTCAGAAGCTAACCAGGGTCAGGCCTGGTTAGTACTGGATGGGAGACCACCTGGGATTACCTGGTGCTATAGGTCTTTTTTTTTTTTTTTAATTTATAAAGGAGAGGACAGTCAATAATAGTCTAAGCTGTCTTAAACTGAAGGGGTCTGCCAATAAAAAGAAGGCCAAAGGGCCAGGTGTGCTGGCTCACACCCATAATCTCAGCACTTTGGAAGGCCAAGGCAGGCAGATCACCTGAGGTCAGGAGTTCGAGACCAGCCTGGCCAACATGGCAAACCCCCTCTCTACTAAAAATATAAAAAATTAGCCAGGTGTGGTGGAAGGCACCTGTAATCCCAGTTACTTGGGAGGCTGAGGCAGGAGAATCGCTTGAACCCAGGAGGCAGAAGTTTCAGTGAACCGAGATTGAACCATTGCACTCCAGCCTGGGTGACAGAGAAAAAAAAAAAAAGGCCAAAGAAAGACACAGAAAATGATACAGAACCTGGTCAGCTGAGCAGAAAGGAGCCAGAGTTACAACAGGTAATTAAGGTTGTAAAACAGTTTGCTTTTTTTTTTTTTTTTTTTAAATGGGTAAGAAGGCATTTGATACACCAGGTTGCAAGAAAATGGGCAGATAACAGGAGGCCCATTACTGTAGGAAGGGGCTCAGGAACTGGCACCAGGTTCAGAATCCCTGACAGAACCCAAATCTGTGGCACTCCTGCAGCTCCAAATTATACCTGAATAAGATGGAAAGCCTGC
Source organism: Rhinopithecus roxellana (assembly GCF_007565055.1). Lineage (NCBI taxonomy): Eukaryota > Metazoa > Chordata > Mammalia > Primates > Cercopithecidae > Rhinopithecus > Rhinopithecus roxellana. Next base: position 135,080,652 of record NC_044556.1, on the reverse strand, counting down.
TAGTCTTGTTGAATAAGTGATTCTGAAACCATGGGAATGTATATAAGGTAATAGTGTGGCTCATGTTTATAGAATGTTTATTTTTCATCTGTTTGAGAGATATGTTTTGTAATTATTGTGAAAATCTGTGTGTTTGTTGGTTATTTAAATGTTTAGGTAGATTGTGTTTTTTAGGTTTGAAAATTTATTCTGTCAGATATTTGAAATATTTGAATAAAATATGTAAAATATAAAAACATAGTTGAAAATATTTTAGGGGACTTTAGTCTTTTATTACTAATAACAAATTACATATTAACCTAAGAACAAATCAAATCCTTCTTTATTTTTTAAAATAATTGGATGTATAAATAGAAGAAGTTGAACTTAATAATGAAGTTTTATTTTAGAAGGGGCCATGCGCGGTGGCTTATGCCTGTAATCCCAGCACTTTGGGAGGCTGAGGCGGGCATCTACTGGGGAGGCTGAGGCAGGAGAATTGCTCGAACCCAGGAGGCAGAGGTTTCAGTGAATCGAGATCATACCACTGCACTCCAACCAGGGAGTGAGTTGAGACAGCAAGACTCTGTCTCAAAAAAAAAAAAGAAGAAAATATATGGAAAAAGTTCTATGATGTTGAATTTAGCAAAGATTTCTTAAATATGACATCCAAAACAGAAGCAACAAAAGAAAATAAATAGAACTTCATCAAAATTAAGAACTTTCGTGCATCAAAGAACATCATCAAGAGAATGAAAAGACAACCCATAAAATGGGAGAAAATATTTGCAAATCATATATCTGATAAGGGATTAATATCTAGAATATATAAAGGACTCCTACAACTCAACAACCAAAAAGCAAGCAACCCAATTAAAACATGTAAAAAATGTTCAGAAATGAAACAGATTTAAATAGAGTTTTCTGCAAAGAACTATACAATGGCCAACAAGCACATGAAAAGATGCTCAACATTACTAGTCATTAGGGAAATGCAAACCCAAACTACAGTGAAATACCACTTCACACCCATTAGGATGGCTATTATGAAGAAAGAAAAATAACAAGTGCTCATAAGAATATGGAGAAATTAGAACCTTTGTGCATTGCTGGTGAGAATTTAACATGGTATAGCTTCTTCGGGAAACAGTTTGGCTGCTCCTCCCAAACTCAGGCAATCCTCCCGCCTCAGTCTCCCAAAGTGCTGGGATTATAGGCATGAGGCACTGTGTCTGGCCTTATTCTGCTTTGTTTGTTTGTTTGTTTGTTTCTTTTTAGATGGAGTCTCTGTCGCCAGGCTGGAGTACAGTGGCATGATCTCGGCTCACTGTAATCTCAGCCTCCTGGGTTCAAGTGACTCTCCTGCCTCAGCCTCCAGAGTGGCTGGGACTACAGGTGAGCACCACCTCACCTGGCTAATTTTTTGTATTTTAGTAGAGATGGGGTTTCACCATATTGGCCAGGCTGGTCTCAATCTTCTGACCTCATGATCCACCTTGGCCTCCCAAAGTGCTGGGATTACAGGCATGAGTCACTGTGCCAGGCCCTTATTCTGCTTTTATGAGGTACCTAGAATAGTCAAGTTCATAAAGACAGAAAGTAGAATAGTGATTACCAGGGGTGAGGGGGAAGGATAGAATGGAGGATTATTGTTTAATGAACACGGAGATTCTGTTTGGAATTATAAAAAAGTTCGGGAGATGGATAATGGTGGTGGTTGTACAGCATTGTGAGTATACTGAATATTACTGAATTGTACACTCAAAAATGGTTAAAATGGTAAATATTATGCTATGCACATTTTACTATAACAGCAAAAAAAAAATGAATTTTAAAGCTTTGTTTTAAAATGTATAACTTTGGGGGGCGGAGCAAGATGGCCGAATAGGAACAGCTCCAGTCTCCAACTCCCAGTGCGAGTGACACAGAAGACTGGTGATTTCTGCATTTTCAACTGAGGTACTGGGGTCATCTCACTAGGGAGTGCCAGACAATCGGTGCTGGTCAGCTGCTGTAGCCCGACCAGCGAGAGCTGAAGCAGGGCGAGGCATCACCTCACCTGGGAAGAGCAAGGGGGAAGGGAATCCCTTTTCCTAGCCAGGGGAACTGAGACACACAACACCTGGAAAATCGGGTAACTCCCACCCCAATACTACGCTTTAAGCAAACGGGCACACCAGGAGAATATATCCCACACCTGGCTGGGAGGGTCCCATGCCCACGGAGCCTCCCTCATTGCTAACACAGCAGTCTGCGATCTAACCGAAATGGCAGCAGCGAGGCTGGGGGAGGGGCGCCCACCATTGCTGAGGCTTAAGTGGGTAAACAAAGCCTCTGGGAAGCTCGAACTGGGTGGAACTCACAGCAGCTCAAGGAAACCTACCTGTCTCTGTAGACTCCACCTCTGGGGACAGGGCACAGCTAAACAACAACAAAAAAAAAAGCAGCAGGAACCCCTGCAGATGCAAACGACCCTGTCTGACAGCTTTGAAGAGAGCAGTGGATCTCCCAACATGGAGGTTGAGATCTGAGAACGGACAGACTGCCTGCTCAAGTGGGTCCCTGACCCCTGAGTAGCCTAACTGGGAGACATCCCCCACTAGGGGCAGTCTGACACCCCACACCTCACAGGGTGGAGTACACCCCTGAGAGGAAGCTTCCAAAGTAAGAATCAGACAGGTACACTCGCTGTTCAGCAATATTCTATCTTCTGCAACCTCTGCTGCTGATATCCAGGCAAACAGGGTCTGGAGTGGACCTCAAGCAATCTACAACAGACCTACAGCTGAGGGTCCTGACTATTACAAGGAAAACTATCAAACAGGAAGAACACCTATACCAAAACCCCATCAGTACGTCACCATCATCAAAGACCAGAGGCAGATAAAACCACAAAGATGGGGAAGAAGCAGGGCAGAAAAGCTGGAAATTCAAAAAATAAGAGCGCATCTCCCCCTGCAAAGGAGCGCAGCTCATCGCCAGCAACGGATCAAAGCTGGTCAGAGAATGACTTTGACGAGATGAGAGAAGAAGGCTTCAGTCCATCAAACTTCTCAGAGCTAAAGGAGGAATTATGTACCCAGCGCAAAGAAACTAAAAATCTTGAAAAAAGAGTGGAAGAATTGATAGCTAGAATAATTAATGCAGAGAAGGTCATAAACGAAATGACAGAGATGAAAACCATGACACGAGAAATACGTGACAAATGCACAAGCTTCAGTAACCGACTCGATCAACTGGAAGAAAGAGTATCAGCGATTGATCAAATGAATGAAATGAAGCGAGAAGAGAAACCAAAAGAAAAAAGAAGAAAAAGAAATGAACAAAGCCTGCAAGAAGTATGGGATTATGTAAAAAGACCAAATCTACGTCTGATTGGGGTGCCTGAAAGTGAGGGGGAAAATGGAACCAAGTTGGAAAACACTCTTCAGGATATCATCAAGGAGAACTTCCCCAACCTAGTAGGGCAGGCCAACATTCAAATTCAGGAAATACAGAGAACACCACAAAGATACTCCTCGAGAAGAGCAACTCCAAGACACATAATTGCCAGATTCACCAAAGTTGAAATGAAGGAAAAAATCTTAAGGGCAGCCAGAGAGAAAGGTCAGGTTACCCACAAAGGGAAGCCCATCAGACTAACAGCAGATCTCTCGGCAGAAACTCTACAAGCCAGAAGACAGTGGGGGCCAATATTCAACATTCTTAAAAAAAAGAATTTTAAACCCAGAATTTCATATCCAGCCAAACTAAGTTTCATAAGTGAAGGAGAAATAAAATCCTTTACAGATAAGCAAATGCTTAGAGATTTTGTCACCACCAGGCCTGCCTTACAAGAGACCCTGAAGGAAGCCCTAAACATGGAAAGGAACAACCGCTACCAGCCATTGCAAAAACATGCCAAAATGTAAAGACCATCGAGGCTAGGAAGAAACTGCATCAACTAACGAGCAAAATAACCAGTTAATATCATAATGGCAGGATCAAGTTCACACATAACAATATTAACTTTAAACGTTAATGGACTAAATGCTCCAATTAAAAGACACAGACTGGCAAACTGGATAAAGAGTCAAGACCCATTGGTCTGCTGTATTCAGGAGACCCATCTCACATGCAGAGACATACATAGGCTCAAAATAAAGGGATGGAGGAAGATCTACCAAGCAAATGGAGAACAAAAAAAAGCAGGGGTTGCAATCCTAGTCTCTGATAAAACAGACTTTAAACCATCAAAGATCAAAAGAGACAAAGAAGGCCATTACATAACGGTAAAGGGATCAATTCAACAGGAAGAGCTAACTATCCTAAGTATATATGCACCCAATACAGGAGCACCCAGATTCATAAAGCAAGTCCTTAGAGACTTACAAAGAGACTTAGACTCCCATACAATAATAATGGGAGACTTCAACACTCCACTGTCAACATCAGACAGATTGACGAGACAGAAAGTTAACAAGGATACCCAGGAATTGAACTCATCTCTGCACCAAGCGGACCTAACAGACATGTATAGAACTCTCCACCCCAAATCAACAGAATATACATTCTTCTCAGCACCACATCGCACTTATTCCAAAATCGACCACATAATTGGAAGTAAAGCACTCCTTAGCAAATGTAAAAGAACAGAAATTATAACAAACTGTCTCTCAGACCACAGTGCAATCAAACTAGAACTCAGGACTAAGAAACTCAATCAAAACCGCTCAACTCGGCCGGGCGCGGTGGCTCAAGCCTGTAATCCCAGCACTTTGGGAGGCCGAGACGGGCGGATCACGAGGTCAGGAGATCGAGACCGTCCTGGCTAACACGGTGAAACCCCGTCTCTACTAAAAATACAAAAACTAGCCAGGCGAGGTGGCGGGCGCCTATAGTCCCAGCTACTAGGGAGGCTGAGGCAGGAGAATGGCGTAAACCCAGGAGGCAGAGCTTGCAGTGAGCTGAGATCCAGCCACTGCACTCCAGTCCGGGCCACAGAGCCAGACTCCGCCTCAAAAAAAAAAAAAAAACAAAAAAACAAAAAAAAAAAACTGCTCAACTACATGGAAACTGAACAACCTGCTCCTGAATGACTACTGGGTACATAACGAAATGAAGGCAGAAATAAAGATGTTCTTTGAAACCAATGAGAACAAAGATACAACATATCCGAATCTCTGGGACACATTTAAAGCAGTGTGTAGAGGGAAATTTATAGCACTAAATGCCCACAAGAGAAAGCTGGAAAGATCTAAAATTGACACTCTAACATCACAATTAAAAGAACTGGAGAAGCAGGAGCAAACACATTCAAAAGCTAGCAGAAGGCAAGAAATAACTAAGATCAGAGCAGAACTGAAGGAGATAGAGACACAAAAAACCCTCCAAAAAATCAATGAATCCAGGAGTTGGTTTTTTGAGAAGATCAACAAAATTGACAGACCGCTAGCAAGACTAATAAAGAAGAAAAGAGAGAGGAATCAAATAGACGCAATAAAAAATATAAAGGGGGTATTACCACCGACCCCACAGAAATACAAACTACCATCAGAGAATACTACAAACACCTCTACACAAATCAACTAGAAAATCTAGAAGAAATGGATAATTTCCTGGACACTTACACTCTTCCAAGACTAAACCAGGAAGAAGTTGAATCCCTAAATAGACCAATAGCAGGCTCTGAAATTGAGGCAATAATTAATAGCCTACCAACCAAAAAAAGTCCAGGACCAGATGGATTCACAGCTGAATTCTACCAGAGGTACAAGGAGGAGTTGGTACCATTCCTTCTGAAACTATTCCAATCAATAGAAAAAGAGGGAATCCTCCCTAACTCATTTTATGAGGCCAACATCATCCTGATACCAAAGCCTGGCAGAGACACAACAAAAAAAGAGAATTTTAGACCAATATCCCTGATGAACATCGATGCAAAAATCCTCAATAAAATAGTGGCAAACCAGATTCAGCAGCACATCAAAAAGCTTATCCACCATGATCAAGGGCTTCATCCCTGGGATGCAAGGCTGGTTCAACATTTGCAAATCAATAAACGTAATCCAGCATATAAACAGAACCAAAGACAAGAACCACATGATTATCTCAATAGATGCAAAAAAAGGCTTTTGACAAAATTCAACAACCCTTCATGTTAAAAATGCTCAATAAATTCGGTATTGATGGAACGTACCTCAAAATAATAAGAGCTATTTATGACAAACCCACAGCTAATATCATACTGAATGGGCAAAAACTGGAAAAATTCCCTTTGAAAACTGGCACAAGACAGGGATGCCCTCTCTCACCACTCCTATTCAACATAGTGTTGGAAGTTCTGGCTAGGGCAATCAGGCAAGAGAAAGAAATCAAGGGTATTCACTTAGGAAAAGAAGAAGTCAAATTGTCCCTGTTTGCAGATGACATGATTGTATATTTAGAAAACCCCATTGTCTCAGCCCAAAATCTCCTTAAGCTGATAAGCAACTTCAGCAAAGTCTCAGGATACAAAATTAATGTGCAAAAATCACAAGCATTCTTATACACCAGTAACAGACAAACAGAGAGCCAAATCATGAATGAACTTCCATTCACAATTGCTTCAAAGAGAAGAAAATACCTAGGAATCCAACTTACAAGGGATGTAAAGGACCTCTTCAAGGAGAACTAGGATCCAGTGCTCAGTGAAATCAAAGAGGACACAAACAAATGGAAGAACATACCATGCTCATGGATAGGAAGAATCAATATCGTGAAAATGGCCATACTGCCCAAGGTTATTTATAGATTCAATGCCATCCCCATCAAGCTACCAATGAGTTTCTTCACAGAATTGGAAAAAACGGCTTTAAAGTTCATATGGAACCAAAAAAGAGCCCGCATTGCCAAGACAATCCTAAGTCAAAAGGACAAAGCTGGAGGCGTCAGGCTACCTGACTTCAAACTATACTACAAGGCTACAGTAACCAAAACAGCATGGTACTGGTACCCAAACAGAGATATAGACCAATGGAACAGAACAGAGTCCTCAGAAATAATACCACACATCTACAGCCATCTGATCTTTGACAAACCTGAGAGAAACAAGAATTGGGGAAAGGATTCCCTATTTAATCAATGGTGCTGGGAAAATTGGCTAGCCATAAGTAGAAAGCTGAAACTGGATTGTTTCCTTACTCCTTATACGAAGATTAATTCAAGATGGATTGGAGACTTAAATGTTAGACCTAATACCATAAAAACCCTAGAAGAAAACCTAGGTAGTACCATTCAGGACATAGGCATGGGCAAGGACTTCATGTCTAAAACACCAAAAGCAATGGCAGCAAAAGCCAAAATTGACAAATGGGATCTCATTAAACTAAAGAGCTTCTGCACAGCAAAAGAAACTACCATCAGAGTGAACAGGCAACCTACAGAATGGGAGAAAAATTTTGCAATCTACTCATCTGACAAAGGGCTAATATCCAGAATCTACAAAGAACTCAAACAAATTTACAAGAAAAAAACAAACAACCCCATCAAAAAGTGGGCAAAGGATATGAACAGACATTTCTCAAAAGAAGACATTCATACAGCCAACAGACACATGAAAAAATGCTCATCATCACTCACCATCAGAGAAATGCAAATCAAAACCACAATGAGATACCATCTCACACCAGTTAGAATGGCAATCATTAAAAAGTCAGGAAACAACAGGTGTTGGAGAGGATATGGAGAAATAGGAACACTTTTACACTGTTGGTGGGAATGTAAACTAGTTCAACCATTATGGAAAACAGTATGGCAATTCCTCAAGGATCTAGAACTAGATGTACCATATGACCCAGCCATCCCACTACTGGGTATATACCCAAAGGATTATAAATCATGCTGCTATAAAGGCACATGCACACGTATGTTTATTGCGGCACTATTCACAATAGCAAAGACTTGGAATCAACCCAAATGTCCATCTGTGACAGACTGGATTAAGAAAATGTGGCACATATACACCATGGAATACTATGCAGCCATAAAAAAGGATGAGTTTGCGTCCTTTGTAGGGACATGGATGCAGCTGGAAACCATCATTCTTAGCAAACTATCACAAGAAGAGAAAACCAAACACCGCATGTTCTCACTCATAGGTGGGAACTGAACAATGAGATCACTTGGACTCGGGAAGGGGAACATCACACACCGGGGCCTATCATGGGGAGGGGGGAGAGGGGAGGGATTGCATTGGGAGTTATACCTGATATAAATGATGAATTGATGGGTGCTGACGAGTTGATGGGTGCAGCACACCAACATGGCACAAGTATACGTATGTAAGAAACCTGCACGTTATGCACATGTACCCTAGAACTTAAAGTATAATAAAAAAAAAAGAAAAAAGAAAAAATTTGTCACGCATTCAAATTTTATCATGAGATTACAGCAATTAAAAAAAAGAATTATACTGCTTTTGAAAAATGTAATTTAAAGGGACAATTTTTTGTAAATAATTCAAATTATCAAAGTAATACTCAAGACACAGCTACAAAACAAAAAAGGGGTGCTTATTTTCACCACTTTTATTCTACACCACACTACATCATTAATGCAAGAAGCAAACAACAACAAAGTATTCAGATTTCAAAAGAGCAAACTAAAACTGTCATTACTTTAAAAAATACGATTATATAGGTGAAGATAAAGTAATGAAACTAATAGGAGAATTTAGTAAATATGTTAAATGTGAAGTCAATTTGCATAAATTTCAGTCATAATACTCTACAGTTGCAATATTTTTAATAGAAAAAATAAAATGTAAAACAATTTTAAATTGCTTGAAAATTATAAAATACCCAGAAATAATTTTAATCGGGCCTGGACACATCCTCTACACGATTCCAAAACATAGAAACCCTGAATAATTCTATTACCATTAAAATTATTAGATCAGTTACTAAAATATTAGGAAAAAAAGTCTATAGCCAAAATCATCTTATGTCAAGTTCCAAAAAATAATTCACCCAGAAAAGTATAAAATATTCTAGAAAAAGCTAAATAATATCAAATTTAATGAAGACATGAACCATGCTCATGCACTGAACAACTCGATATTATTATTGTGCTTATTTTCTACAAATTGATCTATAATTCCAATGCAATGCCAATAAATATCTCAACCATTTCTATATGGTTTTACTTGTTTATATGCATATGTATGCCAGTATAACTGAAAATTCTGATTCTAAAGCTTCATGGAAATGCAAAAGACCAAAGTGGTGCATTTTGAGAGAGAGCAAGATTGGAGGAGTCACTCTACTCTATAATGACACTTGTGAAGCTGCATAAATCAAGGGAGTGTAGTATTCATTCAAGTAGAAACATAGAACAAAGGGACTCAACAAAAACCCACAGGCAGCCCTATACGTATGGACACTATATGAAAATAAAGTGTATAAAATATTTTTAAAGTAAGTATCAGCATAACTCGTTGGTCGTATTAAAAGAAGAAAAAGGAGGAGGAAGAAGAACAAAAAAAGAGGAGAAGAAATAAGAGAATAAGAAATTAAAAAAAGAAAAATGACTCCAAATTTTACTAAACAAATAAGCAAACAATAAAAATGAATCATATACTTAAAGATAAACAATGACACTTTTACCACATAATATAGAAAATATCTTTATGTCCTCAGAATACGGGAAGCTTTCTGTCGTGGACCTTTAAAACAGAAACCATGAAGTAAGAAGCTTCATGAAAAATAAGTATTTTAGAAAAGCCCTTGTGTTTGCAGAGAGGCACCTTGACAGAAATGGCCAATAAAGCTGTAAAAATATTTCCAACTTGTTTAGCAATGAGAGAAATGTAAAATAAAGCCAAAATGCAAAGCTATTACACACCCAACAGATTAGCAGACATTTAAAAATCTGCAAATTCCAGGGATTGGCTATTGTTGGAGTAAAAGGACCTTTCATAAACTGCCAGCAGGGGTGAAAATAGGAACCACCACGTCAGAAAATGATTTATCATTACCAGTAAATATGAAGATGTGAATGTTGTATTATCCAGCCATTCCAATCTTAAATATACACAAAATATTGGTACATTCATATATATGGATGTATATATACGTACACAAACACACTATATATATATATACACACACGCATATATGTATACAAACACACACATACAAGATTCTTATAAAAAATATTAATGGCATGTGCATAGAAAATGATTTGTCATTACCAGTAAATGTGAAGATATAAATGTATTATCCAGTCATTCCAATCTTAAATATACATAAAATACTGATACCCACACTATACACTATACACGAACTATATATACACACACACGCATATATGTATACACACACACACATACCAGATACTTATATGGCATGTGCATTAAATACTCATTATTTACTTTGTGTTTGATTTTTTAAGGGACTCATGTTGCTCAGTTTATACTCATGAAAAACTGTTTCAGGCAAATGCAGGAGAAATATACACATTGAAAAGGGTCTGGGGATCTTAGGAGTAAACTTTTTTTTCTCCCACTGTTGCATTACACAGGAAATGCTTGGTCTCTAGGTCATCATGTGCCATAACAGGCATCAGGATATCTTGGTACCAAGAAGTCAGCAGTCTTGTTCATGGTGATTCTTATGGTGAGCTGGTCATGTAGTCAAATTCCAACTACACGCCCAAACTTAATTGTCAAAATCCTGCACTATCTACCAAATCCAGGTACAAATCATTTACAACAATGCTGACAAGCTGGTATTTCATACTTTCTGAAATATCTCGCAGACCAACGGTTAGAGAACATTTATCTTTGGTTAACATATTTTATTGCATTAGTGGAGTCAACATCATGTTCTACACAGCCCTGAGGATAAACAAGAAGTAAATCTAGATGAGCTGAGATGAATAATGCTTTGCAGGAAGATTGGTGATAGTACAATGAAACTGGAAGCAACCCTAATGTTCAACAGTGGAATATCTGGCACATTTGTACAACAGAACAGTTACAACAGACGTAGATGAATGACAAACGTGCGATGTGGGTATATCCTAAAAATTATGTAAAGTTAGCCAGATACAATAAAATATTTACTATGTATTTTTACATTTATTAAATTCCAAATAAATAAATAAAACTTTACCTCGGTGATGATTAAAAAAAAAAAGTACAACTTTAACAAACTGAGTATTTATTTTAATACAAGTAATTGTAGGTGGATATTTCCTTCCAAACTCAAGTCTTCCCTGGATGGTGGCAATTGTCAGTTGACAGACCTGTGAACAGGTGCAGTTTGAATCTGGGGTCTTCGCTGATTTTCCAGAGATCAGTTTAAGTTGTTTGAAGAGGGTAGAAGGTAGCAGTGACAGGCTAAGGAGAAGGTGTGTGATGAGGAAGTTGAAGGCTTTGATTTTGATTGGCAGAAGTAGGCTGTAATTGCAAGAAACATTTATGGTGAGTGGCAGTGTTTTAAATTTAACTTAATATCAAGGCCGGGCATGGTGCCTCACGCCTGTAATCCCAGCCCTTTGGGAGGCTGAGGCAGGAGGATCACTTAAGGTCAGTAGTTCAAGACCAGACTGGCCAACATGGTGAGCCCCCTTATCTCCACTAAAAATACAAAAAATACCCAGATGTGGTGGCTCATGCCTGTAGTCCCACCTACTTGGGAGGCTGAGGCCGGAGAATCACTTGAATCTGGCAGGCAGAGGTTGTAGTGAACCGAGATCGCACCACTGCACTCCAATTTGGGTGATGGCAGTGAAACTCTGTCTCAAAACAAACAAACAAACAAAAAAAAAAAACAAAAAAAAAAACAATATCTAAAGAGACAGAATGGGAAGAGATTGTAGATGGTGGAAAGGGGAGTAAGTGAGAGGAAGAAGTCCTGGGAGAAAGTAAGGGAAAACAGACGTTGGAATGAGGGATGCCTATTTCTCTAAGATGCCAAGGAGAAGAGAAAAAATATAAAGATATTTTAGAAGTAGAAAGGAGGAAAAACTGAAGAGATTACTTACAAGTAACTTTGATCTCTATAAAGAAGGAGGTTGGAGGTTAAATCATCTTTGTATGAGGAGGAGTCCCTAGAACATAAGCATGTGCATGGCCTGTTTCCTCTCCAGTCACCCATGCAGCTTAACTTGCTCTCTGCAATCTGGAACCCCTTTAGCTTCTTCTTTTTCTCTTTTTCCATAGCTCTTATTACTGTCAAATATACTATATAATTTACCTACTGTATTTGTTTTCTGTCACCCCTCACCAGAATGTAAGGCCACAAGAACAGGGAGTTTTTGTCTTTTGTTTACTTAGAATGGTGCCTGCTGTTCAACAAATATTTGTTAATAAATAAAAAGAAAAGTAGATGTTGAAGGGAGGCAAGAAAAAAAGGAAAGTTCATTTTTGGAAAACTTGTAGTAAAGCTGATATTTACTTGCTTCAAATCATACAGCTGTACTGGTTGTTAAAATATTAACACACTTCTCTATCAGTTGGCAGGTATCTGCTGCTCAGGTAACCTCCGCTTCTCCCTCAGGCCTCAGTCAGCAATGAAAGGGTAAATGCAAAATGCACCTTGGGTCCTCTCTCAGACCCTGCTCTGGAACCATATCAATTTAAGGTTGATGCCTCTGTCGTACTAGTTGTTTAAAAGTTTGAATATTATCCGTGACATAGATGATTTTAAGGAATCAGTAAAAAATAACCAAATTGCTGGGCATTACTGGGCAGATTATTGGGCAGCAGTGTGGGCCCCATTGAAGTGAAAAGCATGAATTTATAGAAAGCCATGTCAACCAAGTTCGCTGACTTCCTCCATCAAGTCATCAGCACACAGAAAGTGACAATAAAGATGATTAAGATAGAGCAGAGATGGGCGTGAGAGTGGGGGTGGGAGATGGGCTAGAGATTTTAGTTGATAAGAAGAAGCTTCTTTGAGATGGCTGATAATGGGATCTGGCTGAGGGTTCAATGTCATTTTCCTGATGACGTTTAATCAGATGAACGGATTAGATGACTTGGGAGGGCTTCAGTGATGACAGAATCCAGAGTGGTGGTCCCCTTACAACTGCCAGGGAGGACAAATTTTTCTTTACCCTCTTAGATTCAATTTTTGGAGGCTTTCAAGTGAAACTGACAAACAACAGATTAGCAAGAAAATAGATTTAATCATTTATGTATAGGACACACATAAATTGGGACCTATATACCATTTCAACAGGGAAGGGGAGGAGAAGAGTATTTATGGGAAAACAAATGACTTTCTGGAAAGACTTACAGACTTTTAGGAGAATAGATGGGACACATAATAGTTTTGTGACAATGTCCATTTAAGAGTGGTGTGGAGACTTGTGGCTCACACCTGTAATCCCAGCACTTTGGGAGGCTGAGGTGAATAGATTGCTTGAGCTCAGGAGTTTGAGACCAGCCTGGGCAACATGGTGAAACCCCGTCTCTACAAAAAATACAAAAATTAGCCAGCCATGGTACCACATAGCTGTAGTCCTATCCTAGCTACTGGGGAGGCTGAGGTGGGAGGATTGCTTGAACCTGGAGAGGTCAAACTGCAGTGGGCTGTGATCATGCCACTATACTCCAGCCTGGGTGACAGAGTGAGACCCTGTCTCTCACACACACACACACACAAACACACACACAATTCTAGAGTAGTGAATTTTGGAGCCCTTCACTATACAACTCATTTGAGCTTTGGGACAAAAAAACAAAAAGAGTCAACTTCAATTATTTTTGTTCCTGTTGTCATATGTCTGAGGACCTTGTCATTTCAATATTGAATTGAGACAATAACTCTTTATCATAGATTGCCCTGAGTGTTATAGAAAATAGCATAATGATACAAGACACACTGCCTGCCCTCAAGATGCTTATCATCTAGTGGGAGAGGCAACACTGATATTCTTCAAGCATGTCACTTGTAAGGTTGTGTATTATAGATTATAAATATGATTCGATTTTAAATTTTATGAAACCAGTGTAAAATAGTGGGTCATGGGCAGAATCTGATAGACATCCACTGTTCTCTTGGATTTGATCACTTGTGTAATACTGCAGTTTCAGCTCTCCTAGAGAATTCTGCTTGCCAGTGAAAGTGCTACTTTGAGATTGTGTTGTAAAATGTTCAAGTCCATTTCAAATTTAAAGTATCTTACCATTGTTGTGATGAGTCAAATTATACCAGCTCTTGACCACACCATTCTAAGTATCCTCTTTGGAAAGAGAAACTCTGAAAACATATATCTTTTGGCCAAGTGGCAATTTTTATACCTTCTCTTTTACTTTTAAAGAGGTTTTTGCTTATTGTTTTATTTATTTTTTTTTTGGATGTTATTAGCAGTCTACACAGGATCTGTGTAACAAACAGATCCTATTTTCACTTCTACTCTAAATTGTGGAGTATGTCTGTGTGATTTTAATTCAACCAGTGCCTGCTTTTCAGTCTAGACACACATTTGCCTGACAGTAACAGGTGATATCATCTCTATATGGGAATATGCTCTTATTAAACACATTTGTGGTTGAAAGCACCATTTTTTATGTGAGAAACCATGTAGAGAGAGCTCTGCTTGTATTATGGGGGGGAGTCAGGTAGGGATGATATATTTCTTCCTTAGCTTATCATAATTAGAGATATTTATGTGAAAATAGAATCTCTGTTGCTTAAGTGTTGCTCAGCTCCCGCTGATCTGTTCTCACTCACAGGCATAGTCCTTTGTAATATAATAGTTAGTTGCTGTGGAGATGATTATCCTGTCATGAAGAAAAAGAGACATGAATTTAAATGAAGAATGAGCAGCAGGAGCAAAAGAACTATGCCAAAAGCCAAGCACTTCATCCAATTTAATTTTATCTTGCCTTTTTAATATATGTTATGTCATAAAGTTGGAAGTATCCACTTAAATAATATAGTTTCAGGGTTAATGATGAATAATGACAAAGGCAAATTTGAAAGGAAAAGCAAAATATAATACTGACATCCTATACAGAGGCAAGAATGAGTTCAAGTTATAGAAAATTCAACAAGAATAAACATGTACTATTGGACCATGCCCTATGGTTTAAATAAACAATTAAGTATTTGGACACTTCTACTGCAGTCTTGATGAATTGTTCCGGTAATTTAGGCATCATTCAACAAGTAGGAAGCAGAATGTTGAGACAGAAAGAGAATGGTCTATGTATCAAACAGCTGCTTTGAATTCCTACTCTGCCATTTACAAGTCATTGTCTTAGGATTCTGTTTCATCAATTATAAAACTGGGAAAAATTTGTAGAATTGTTTTCATGGCTGTTCAACTGGTGTGGACTCATATGGCCATGTCAGTCATTTACAGCCAATGACATTCATTCATTGGTCATTGCATTCATTCTAATAAGTTAGTGCCTGTTCTGTACTAGTTATTACATATTCCAAGTATTATCTATGTTTGTCAGGACAAGATAGGCTATGTGGTTATAACAGACAAATTCTGAAATCTTAGTGGTTTAACACAATGAAATTATATTTTTCACTCTTGTAGATTCCAGTGTGGATATGTGAGCTCACCTTCCTCTTGTGGCTGGTGGCTTCCAAGCCAAGATCATTATTGCAGGAGAAAAGAGGGATGGAGGAGGCACGTCAGCTTTTAACTTCTTTGGCCCCAGACACATGCTATTTCTACTCATAGTTCTCTGTTGGGAACTAGTCCCATGGTCCCAATCTATCTGCAAGTGAAGCTGGGAGATGTGGACATTTTGCAGTCATTGGTGAGCACTGTAACTATCTCTTCCATGTCACCCTTTGTTTTTGTGAGTATTAGATAAGATAAGGTAGATGAAGGATTTACAATTGTCTCTGATGAGCAACATTAGATAGCAAAGCTTGATCCAGGTTTAAGGCTTGGCATGAATAATGACATGGTTGAGATTTTTATTTTTACCTGAAACCAGCAAATAAGCAGAAGAAAGAATATTCATGAAGTGATAAAAAAATACAGGGTAATACATGTTGAATGCAGTGCCCCAGTGCCTCTACCTGCCTTGTTCCTTATGGAAGCACATCTCAGATCAGCAGTCTCAGCAGCCTGTGGAGGGGAGGAATATACCAGTTCTAAGGAGCCCAGATCAGAGGCTTGTTGCCTTTCAACTATTTTAGGGCTGGATGGTGGTAGTACGGTGAGTGAAAGGGATATGTCAACATGCAAGAGTGTGCCCTATTAACATAAAGAAATTTCTTTGCCTTGATACCTCAGTTAGGAAAAAAGAAATTTCTTGCTGAGTTATAGTTCTCTATTACACAATTTATTCCTCAGTGCATCTTTGAGACTGTATGAAAAAGAATGTCCTGAGTTTATACTTTGTGTCTATGGTAGAATTATGCTGGATATTGTAGGGTGTAATATAGGCTAAAGAAAAATAAAATCTAATCTCCTCTCCTAAATAGTTTATCATCTAATTAAGGAGATGGAAGTCTCTATCAGTAAATACATCAATAAATAAATGGCAAAGCTGTATGTATAAAACAAAGACAATTTTAAAATAGGGTAGGATAAAATAAGGTGTTGATTCTGAGGTACAAATGACCAAAACAAAAGGAATGAAAGAAGAGGAGAAGTACTAGGAAAGTTAGTATCAGTCAGGCAGCATTAATTTCCCATGGATGGTTAAATAATATTGTAGTTTAGGTTCTGGTACCACAGCCAAGAAGTGCAGACATCACATTTAACAACAGGGCTAGTGTTGGAGGCTGAGAAAATTTCAGCTCAGTTGCTGTGGACAAGGTAACACCAGCAGTAGCCTGGGTGCTGTGGGAATGAAATGTGGAGATATGCCCCTGGGGCATCTCAGAAATGTCAGAGGAAAACTGGGAAGGCACATTAAAAAGTGGGCAAAGGACATGAACACACACTTTTTAAAAGAAGGCATAAATGAGGCCAACAGTCATATAAAAAAACCCCTCAGCATCACTGATCATTAGAGACATGCTAATCAAAACCACAATGAGATTTCATCTCACACCAGTCAGAATGGCCATTATTAAAAAGTCAAAACATAACAGTTGCTAGTGAGATTGTGGAGAAAAAGGAACGTTTATACACTGTTGGTGGGAGTGTAAATTCAACCATTTAGTTCAACCATTGTGGAAGACAATCAATTCCTCAAAGACCTAAAAACAGAAATACCATTCGACCTAGCAATCCCATTACTGGGTATATACCCAAAGGACTATACATTGTTCTGTCATAAAGACACACGCATGCATATGTTCGTTGCAGCACCATTCACAATAGCAAAGACATGGAATCAACCTAAATGCCCATCAATGGTAGACTGGATAAAGAAAATGTGGTATACACCATGGAATACTATGCAGCCATAAAAAAGAACAAGATCATGTTCTTTGCAGGAACATGAATGGAGCTGAGGCCATTAACCTAAGTGAATTAACACAGGAACAGAAAACCAAATACCACATGTTCTCACTTATAAGTGGGAGCTAAATGATGAGAACACATGGACACATACAGGGGAACCACATACAATGAGGTCTGTTGGAGGGTGGAGCCTGGGAGGAGGGAGAGGATCGGGAAAAATGACTAATGAGTACTATGCTTATTACCTGGGTGACGAAATAATCTGTCCAACAATCCCCCAAGGTGCACATTTACCTATTTAACAAGCCTGCACATGTCTCCCTGAACTTAAAATAAAAGTTAAATTAAAAAAGAAAGGAAAAACTGGGAAGACAGAGCTAAGGGCTTGCCATTAACCAGCAAGGGTAAAATGAGAAAGAAAAATTGTGCAGTGTTGTATTCATACCAACAGATTACAGAAATATTTAAATTATCTCTATAATTGTAATTGTTATCTGTATGTAAATTAACTCTTAATATTGTATAAGCATTTTCCCATATTACAAAGTCATATTTAAAACATAATTCATAATAAACAGAAAACAATACCCCTCAAGTATTAGATTATATGCTAAATGTTTAGAAATATACATTTTTCATTTAATTTTTATAATATTTATATGAAGTAGGTAAATTATCACCACCTTACAGATAAAAGTATATGAGGCTAGGAGATGTTCAAGTCATGCAGCGAGTACTTGACTGAGTCAGGTGAAACCTTAGAGTGTCTGATTGAAAAGCCTGTCCTCTGACCGTACTGCCTTTCATATTGTATATCATCATGTCAAGGTGCCACCACCTAATCAACTGCTTCCCCTACTGTTCAATATTTAAGTTGTTTTAAAGTTTTTTAAAAAATCATCAATAGTCTGTGAACACTTAAGTAGGTCACTTAAGAACATTTAAGTAGATCTAAGGGTTTTCACCTTTTATATACACAAAAATGGTAACTGCCATTAACTGGTGTGGTAACCATTTCACAATGTAGATAAATATCTATATCAAATCACAGTGTATACATCACATATGTACAATTTTGATGTGTCAATTATTTCTCAATAAAGCTGGAGGGAAATAATCTAAGGTGAACATCCTTGCACATACATTTTGCCATGTTGCATATATAAGATTTACATGTATACTTACACATGAATCTCTTTAACATTGATGCTTTATTAAAAAATAAAATTTTTAGGTTGAGGGGTACATGTACAGGTTTGTTATACAGGTAACTTGTGTGTCATGGGGGTCTGGTGTACTCATTATGTTGTTATCCAGTTAATAAACATAGTACTGGATAAGTGGTGTTTCTTTCTTTTCCTTCCTTCTCTCCTTCCTTCCTTCCTTCCTTCCTACCTTCCTTCCTTCCTTCCTTCCCTCCTTCCCTCCTTCCCTCCTTCCCTCGCTCCTTCCTTCCTTCCTTCCTTCCTTCCTTCCTTCCTTCCTTCCTTCCTTCCTTCCTTCCTTCTTTCCTTCCTTTCTCTTTCTTTCTTCTTTCCTTTCTTTCTTTTTTTTTGAGACAGGGTCTTGCTCTGTTGCTCAGGCTGGGGTGTGGTGGCACTATCTCAGCTCACTGCAACCTTTGCCTCCTGGGCTCAAGTAATCCTCCCATCTCAGTTTCCCAAGTAGCTGGGACTACAGGTGCTCACCACCACACCCAGCTAATTTTTTGTATTTTTTGTAGATGTGGGGTTTCACCATGTTGCCCAGGCTGATCTTGAACGCAAGCGATCCACCTACCTTGGCCTCCCAAAGTGTTGGGATTACAGGCATGAGCCACTGCGCCTGGTCTGATAGATAGCTTTTCCATCCTCTCCCTCCTTGCACCCTCCACCCTCCGGTAGGCCCCAGTGTCTGTTGTTCCCCTCCATGTGTCCATGTGCTCTCAGTGTTTAGCTCCCACTTATAAATGAGAACACGTGGTATTTGGTTTCCTGTTCCTGTGTTAGTTCGCTAAGGGTGATAGCCTCCAGCTCCATCCATGTTGCTGCAAAGGGTGTCATCTCATTCTTTTTATGGCTGCATAGTACTTTATGGTATATATTTACCACATTTTCTTTATCCAGTCCACCGTTGATGGGCATTTGGGTTGAGTCCGTGTCTTTGCTAGTGTGAATAAACATACATGTGCGTATGTCATTATGGTAGAATAATTCCTGGGAGTGAAAATACTGGTCATCAGTTTAAACATTTTAAAGTTTTTGATAACATTAAACTTGCCAACTGAAAAGTTGTATCAACTACACTACAACCAATAGTGTATAAAAATGACGATTTCCCTGAAACCTCCAGCACAATGGGTATGGTAACTTTAAAATTTTTTTGGTCAGTCTAATGACAAAGCATCCCAGGCTCAGAACACCAACAATTGCCTAGAGTTGTGGCATTCTAGCAGCCCTTGGTGTTCCTCGCTTGGCATTAGTCTTTAATACAGTGACAAACGTCATATTAATTAACTGTAATTCATTTGCATACTTAACATTAGCCCCTCTTGAATCATGAATGCAAACCTATATTATAAAAATTAAGTCCCTGAAATTTATTTAATTCAGGTCAGCAACATTGCTCAGCCAAAGATGATTACTCTGTCTATTGGGAGACTTTTGACTAAACCATATTGGAAATTCCTTTTATAGAACAGAGAGAGAAAAAATCACTATCCTTTAACATCTTTGTAGACAGGAAGACATCAGGTATTCTTGTGTTTTTGATCCTTGGTATGGGTTTATGTGTGGAAGGACAGGGTAGAAGACTGGAGTGCTATTGTATAGTGTAAATGAGATTTCAGGAAATGAAGGAATGTGATGAAAACTGAAATTTTTTAAAAAAATAATAATTGCTAAGAAATGAGTTTTAAAAATATTTTGTATACTGTTTTATGTTTTAGGAGAAATAAAAACCTTCCAGGACTCAGTAAATAATGTCCAGAAAATACGTGTAGCTCACCATCTAACACATAAATAAGATTATTATCTGAAAAATAAGGATTTTCATGGAAGTACTAAAATTACTAGTGGCATGTTCTTTATAAAAAGTCTAAAATGCTACCTAATTTGTGTCTGTTCAGCTGACTAAACCACATTGTCAACAAGGAGGCTGCCTTAATTTCCAGTTTCCAATAAAAAATACCTGGAGTGTAAACATGTATGGTAAAATGAAAAGCAGTAGTGCATAACAAAATCTCAGTATTAAGAGGATAGGCTTTTGAGTCAGAAAAAAATTGAGTTTATATCAAGTTCTGTCACTTCCTAGCTGTTTAATTTGGGGGCAAGGGACAGTTGTTTAACTGTTTCTGCATCGTTTCCCAAACTATAAAATAGGAATGCTTACACTCACTTTGTGCCCAAGTTGGAAAGGTGAAAGGAGAATATGTATTTGAAATGACATGTAGATGGCTATTAAGTGTTACCTATTTCATTATTCAGCATGTTTCTTGGTAGACAGACTAGTGACCCAGATCTGTAATTATTTAGCTACCATGGACTCATACTAATTTCACCTTACAGTAATTTAATTTGCTTAGTTATAATAAGCTGTCATTCTCACTGTGGGTACCATTAGGTGTGAAGTAAACAATCTGTAGCTCATTATTTTCAGCTAACAGTAATCCAAGCCAGGCTCCAGGAGATGAATAAAAAAGATGAAGAGCAAAAGGTCCAAGGGCACCAGAATATAAAATAACTCTTGAAGAATCTTGAGAAAATAAATTGTTTCAATGTCGACATTTATTTGAAAATGAGATATAGAATTAAACATGTGCAGGAAATTTTATGCTTTGAGTGGACATGGTTTAGTGCTAAAGTCTTTAATATAATTCATTTAACAGCCCCATAATCTGTTAAATAGCCAAGTGATTTTATTTTTATGTATTTTAGGCAGCAAAATGAATAGCTCTTGAAGTGCTTTTTGATGTGTGAAGTAATACACTTTTTAATTGACACAAGTTAAGTATCCTTAATTTAGTAAAGTCTTCCCCGTCCGTTGATGTTTTTTTCACTGACAAAGCAGAACATGTTTGTGAGTTGGTATCCATAGATATTATAATGACCTTTTATAAGTGTGATGACACAGGATTTGATAACAATATGTGAACAGGTCAATATGAAGATTGACATGAAACTTAGCAAGGCCAAAAATTATCTTTGTAAGTGGCACCAGGATGTATCTTAGAGAGGGAATTGTGTTACTTCAGAAAGGCACACTTTAATAGACTGCTTGGAGTGGAAGATGAGACTCTCAGTCGGGCCAGCAGGAGATGCGGGCAAAAAAAGGGCAGCATAGATGAGAGGATTCTGAAAAGATGGTAGAGTAGGGAGCACCAGAAATCTGTCTCTCCATGTAGAGAACAATTGCATTGGCAGTCTGTCTGACGTAACTATTTTGGAAATCTGGAGTTTATTAAAGAACTGTAACATCTAGGGGAAGGCATGATGGTAAATTGTGGTTAATTTGATTGGGTTTTTCGTTTGTTTGTTTTTGAGACGGAGTTTCGCTCTTTTGCCCAGGCCAGAGTGAAGTGGCACGATCTCGGCTCACTGCAACCTCCGCCCCTCCGGGTTCAAGCAATTCTCCAGTCTCAGCCTCCTGAGTAGCTGGGATTACAGGCGTCCGCCACAATGCCTGGCTAATTTTTGTATTTTTAGTAGAGACGGGGTTTCGCCATGTTGGCCAGGTTCGTCTCAAACTCCTCACCCGGTGTGATCCACTCGCCTTGGCCTCCGGAAGTGTTAGGTTTACAGGCGTGAGACACCACGCCCAGTCAGGGTTAACATTAGCTCTTAGCATAGTAGCAGCTACCCATTCCCCACCCTTCAGCCCTGTGGCGGGCAACCATGCATGTGTATACAACTTGTAGAAGCCAAAGTGAGCAAAACAGAACCTGACCTCCAAATATTTGGAATCTGTGCTCTGATCACTGATAGCCACTTCTCAACACAGGGATGCGGACAAAGAAGTGGGGGCCATTGTTTTGCACTTCTCCCTGTATTGCAAGCCCCTCCTGCTTGGCTGAAGTGATTCCCAGGGAATTTAAAGAGATGACACCTTTTTACCCCCCTTCTTTTTCTTCTTTTTTTCTTTTTTTTTTGTCCCTTTTGGGAGCCAGACATTGAAGAGTAGGACACTTAAAAGCAACTGCATATAAAAGGAGAAATTAGAAAGTCACCACAGATACCCAGGGGAAGGTGCAGGCTCAGAAAAGACCTGAGAAGACCTTAAGTTTACACCTTAGGCTGATTCTCGGCAAAGAAACAGCCTACAATAATAAATACGAAAACAAAACCCAGCAAACTCTGGGAAGAAGAATCTAATTTCCAGAGTTACCACATTAACAGATTCAAGCCTTCAATTTCCAACAAAAACAATACAAAGAAACAGGAAAGTATGGCACATAAAAGGAAAAAGTAAGTAAATCAATAGAAACTATCCCTGGAAAAGACCTGATAATGGATCTACTAGACAAAGACTTTAAAAACAACTGTCTTAAAGGTACTGAAAGAGCTAAAGGAAGATGTGGAGAAGGTGATGAAAATGATGTATGAACAAAGTAGAAATATCAGTAAATTGATAGAAAACCTAAAAAGAAACCAAAAAGAAATTCTGGAGCTAAAAAGTACAATGACTAAAATGAGAAATTTACTAGAGAGATTCAAAGGCAGATTTGAGCAGGCAGAAGGAAGAATGAGTGAGTTTGAAGACAGGACAATGGAAATTATCAAGTATGAAAAACAGAAAAAAGATTGAAGAAAAGTAGAACAGGGTCTAAGGAACATGTGGGACACCATTAGGCAGACCAACATATGCCTTGTAGAAAGAGTGAAGGGCAGAGAGGGTATTTGAAGAAATAATGGCTGAAACTGTCCCAAATTTGATTAAAGACATGAATATAAACACGTAGCGAACTCAACAAACTTCAAGTAGGATGAACTCACAGACTCACATTGAAACACAGTTTGATCAAACTGTTGGAAGATAAAGACAGAGAATTTTGAAAGCAGCAAGAGAGAAGTGACTTATTACACGAGTGGTCCTCAAAAAGATTATCAGCAGATTTCTCTTCAGAAATGTTGGAAGCTAGAAGGCTGTGGGCTGACACATTCAAAATGCTAAACAAACAAAAATAAAAAACCAAAACTGTTAATCAAGAATCCTATATTTCTGAGTCAAGCAGATGGTTTGAGCCCTCCTAGGAGTTTGAGACCAACCTGGCAACATGACAAAACCCCATTTCTACAAAAAATACAAAAAACTAGCCAGGAATGGTGGCACATGCCTGTAGTCTCAGCTACTTGGGAAGCTGAGGTGGGAGGATCTCTTGAGCCCAGGAGGTTAAGGCTGCAGTGAGCTGTGAGCATGCCACTGCACTCTAGCCTGGACAACAAAGCAAGACCCTGTCTCAAAAAAAAAAAAAAAAAAAAAAATACTAGTTGGAGACTTCAGTACCCCACTCACAATAGTAGATAGAAAAATCAGATAGAAGATTACATTAGGAATTAGAGGACATAAAAAATAATAATAAAGCAACTAGAACTCACAGTCATGTGTAGAACCCAATGACAACAGAATACACATTCTTCTCAAGCACATGTGGGACATTTTCCAGGATAGACCATTTGTTAGGCTACAAATTAAGCCCCAGTAGAATTTTAAAAGATAGATGTCATACAAAATATCTTCTGTAGCCTTCTGTATTTTCTTTGGCTTTTATTCAGCAAAAATTGGTAAATTTATATTAAATTCAGAAGCTTACTGAGCACATTTCCTATAAGGCAAAATTACATTATTTAAGATAGATGCTGTATAATGAGACGCTTAACTTCTCAATCAACAATTTAATCATTTGGGTGAAGGGATATGCATACTGCTCATCCGTAAGAATTGAAAGCATTCGGAATACTTTTTTCCTTTAGAAGTTACACTAATATCTTCTAAGCTTTTGGGGCAAAAATATTAACATAAGAGCAATCAGAAATAATAGGCAGGTACCCTATCTGGCATAAATATTTGGGGACCTGAGTCCTGTACATCCTGGCTCCTTTTGCTCCAATTACTTATTTCTCTTGGAGTCACTTCTGTCATCTCTCTGGTCCCAGTACCTCTCAATGGAACTGTCTTACTCACACAAAACTTGCGTTAATAGAATCTAGCTTTTGACGTAAGTTTCTGAGTATTTCACTCATTCCCTCTGGATGTTCCTCTCTCTGCCATCTGAGTTGAGCTGCCTTTCAGCTCCTCTGTCCTCTTTAGCTTCATAATCTATTTTTGATGTGCTTCTCTGGCTCACGCTGTTTATTCTCCTTCAGGTAGTAACTATGTGTACAGGTATGCCTGCATCTGGATGCTAGAACCAAGGAACTGTTCATTCAGACCTGTTTCCCACCAGACCTTCCCACCCATCTTGTATTGAGTTCATTCATCAGTCTGAATTCAGTTTTCTATCTGGTTCTCAGAGGAAGATTTGTTCAGTGACCTCCAACTTCCATATGCCTTTCTGCTCTACACAGAGTTCTTGGCTAACTGATTATGGCTTCTGCGCTCAGCTTTCAGTTCTGGCCTTCCAATGGACTGTTCTCCTCCCCTCCTTACCCCCGGAACCTAATTAACTAGTCCTGATATATCCATGATTGCTATTCTCCCTGCTTTTGTTTCCTAACTGCAAAAGGCACAATACATAAAGAGGACTGAGGTTCTGACACATGGCCCAACATGTATGAACATTGAAGACATTATGCTAAGTGAAATAAGTTGGACACAGAAGGACAAATATATGATTCTGCTTGTATGAGATACCTAGAGTAGGCAAATTCATGAAGACAGAAAGTAGATAAGAAGTTAGTAGGTGCAGCCAGGTGCGATGGCTCAGACCTGTAATCTCAGCACTTTGGGAGGCTGAGGTGGGCAGATCACTTGAGGTCAGGAGTTCCACACTAGCCTGGCCAGCATGGTGAAATCCTGTCTCTGTCTCTATTAAAACAAAAACAAAAACAAAAACAAAACAAAACAAAACAAAACAAAAGAAAAATTAGCTGGGCATGGTGGCACATGCCTGTAATCTCAGCTACATGGGAGGCTGAGGAATGAGAGTCTCTTCAACCGAGGAGGTGGAGGTTGCTATGAGCTGAGATTGCACTACTGGGCTCCAGCCTGGGTGACACAGCAAGACTGTCTCAGAAAAAGTTACCAGAAGCCCGCAGGGCCCGGTGGCTCATGCCTGTAATCCCAGCACTTTGGGAGGCTGAGGAGGGCAGATCACTTGAGCTCAGGAGTTCGAGACCAGCCTGGGCAACATAGTGACAGCCCTGTGTCTACAAAAAAAAAAAAAAAAAAAATTAGCCAGGCATGATGGCCCATGCCTGTAGTCCCAGATACTCAGGAGGCTGAGGTGGGAGGATTGCTTTAACCCGGGAAGTTGAGGTTGCAGTGAGCTGAGATTGCACCTCTGCACTCCAGACTGGGTGACAGAGCGAGACTGTCTCAATGAAAAAGTTTACCAGGGACTGTGGCGAGAGAGGAATGAGGAGCTATTGCTTAATGGTTGCAGAATTTCTGTTTAGGATAATGAAATAGTTTTGGAAATAGTGGTAATGGTTGTACAACATGGTGAATGTAATTAATACCACTAAATTGTACACTTAAAAATGATTGAAATGGTAAGTTTTGTGTCATGTATATAATTAGCATAATAAAACAAAACAAACATGTACAATAATAGCTCCTTGACCTTTTTTAGTTTTTTATGGGGCTTTTCTCTTTTCTCCTGCCTCTTAAACATTAGGGTCAAGCAATGTTTGCTCCTTGGTTATCTTCTTTCCTTGTCTTGCTTCTTCCTCTGGGAATTCTCATCCAGCTTGCTAATGACGACGAAACCTATATTTTTGACCTAAACTTCTCCTGGGGGGCAGACCCAGGTTATTAAGTGGTTACTTGACATCTCTACCTGGACGCTCCACTGGCTCTTCAGTCTCAACATCCCCCAACAGAGCACATCCTCTTTCTCCCAAAGCAGTATTTTCTTCTCTAAATCTTTAACTTTCTGTTCTCTACCAGTCATCGTTTCTCAGATCAAGCACTCAGGTGTGTTTCTCCCTCCTTTTCCCACATCCAGTCTCTCACTAAATCTTACCTTTCCCACTGCATGTTGGCAAGCCCCCTTTGTATACCCAACAGCAAAGCCAAGTGGCTGGCCTGGTCCTAAATTTGCCTCTGTGCCTCTGAAAGTCTCCTCTGTCTGCCTGGACGGCTGGAGAATGACCCCTTGCTCTTGGTCTCTTTTCTTTTTACCTTCAGAGTCTTTGCTCCCTTAACTTCAAGATCTGGCTGGAAGGTCACCCTCTCCATAAGGGCGTTTGTTACCTTCCCTCTGCAATTCCCTTCTCTCTAGCAGAGTAATGTTTCTGTCTTTCTTGCCTAAGATGTCTTAATCCATTCAGGCTGCTATAACAAAGTACCACAGAGTGGATGGCTTATAAACAACAGATATTTCTTTCTCACAGTTTCTGGAGGCTGAGAGTCTGTGATCAGGGTGCCAGCATGGTCACGTTCTGGTGAGGGACTTCTTTCGGGTTGCAGACTGCTAACTTCTCATGATATTCTCACATAGTGGAAAAAGGGAAAGAGGACTCTCTGAGGCCTCTTTAATAAGGACACTAATCCCATTCATGAGGGCTCCACCTTCATGACCTAATCACCTCCCAAAGGTCCCACCTCCTAATATCATCATCTTGGGAGTTAGATTTCAACATACGAGTTTTAGGCTGATGCAAACCTTCAGTTCATTGCAGGAGGTATTCCTATAAATCATTGTAAATGGAATCATTTTATGAATCAGTTTAGTATGGCACTGAACATGTTACAAATTATTCTTACTGCTTGTTATCTTATCTGTTGGTCTCCATTACCAGACCCTCATCTTCTCAGGAGGGGAAAGCTATGTCCACCTCCTAAAAAACACCCTGGGTCCATGGGAGGTGCTCCTTAAAGAACTGAAATGTTTACCTATATAATCTTTCAGAGAACTAGACATGTTTTCAACACTTGAGGTTCATATACTTTTCAGACACTTCAATTTATCTTATGTTTCATTCCCCTTTGCTGCCAGATATTGCTAAATGGCTGTCACCTGACTACGCAGTGAACTGTAGTTGTACTTCCCTCAAGCTTTTTGTGGTGGATACAGATGCTTTTCTGATAGTTCCAATGTCATATTTTAGTGGTTGTAAACTTATTGTGGCACATCTAAAGATAAATATTACAACACAATCTGGATATAAGCTAAGGACTGAAAGAAAATCCTAGGGGCATCTCTGAAATTAGTGCTTCAGAGTGTTTAAAGATGCCGCACTTTCTCAATGTCTGGCTTAATGACAACCTTAGCACTTTCTCAAAGCTAAAAATCACACGTATTTTAAAAATAACAATGACTGACAATTTTATTTTTTAAAGTATTCTATCTGTAGTATAACTAGAGATGGCAGGATTTCAAAGCCTTTGGAATTTATGTTTCTGAATAAATGCTATCAAAGAGAGAAAGACTGCTAATTGCTTTTATCTTTAATTTTTTAATTTTTTATTTTTTGAGACTTAGTTTCACTTGTCGCCCAGGCTGGAGTGCAGTGGTGCAATCTCGGCTCACTGCAACGTCCTCCTCCTAGATTCCAGCAATTCTCCTGCCTTAGCCTCCTGAGTAGCTGAGATTACAGGTGCCCACCACCACGCCTGGCTAATTTTTGTATTTTTAGTAGAGATGGGGTTTCACCATGTTGACCAGGTTGGTCTTGAACTCCTGACCTCAGGTGATCCACCTGCCTTGGCCTCCCAAAGTGCTGGGATTACAGGCGTGAGCCACTGCACCTGACCTGCTTTTATCTTCTTAATACTAGTTTATTTTTATCTGTTGCAAATAGTATAGCTGTTGTATCAGCAAATGTTCTCTAGAGAAACAGAACTAATAGTATATATACATAAATATATATATACACACAGTAATACATACACACACAGTAATACACACACACACACACACACACGTTTTGTGTGAGAGCGCAACTTCATTTAGAAGTTCTGAGACTGGAGAGACAATGGGAGTGAATCCATAGAGATTAGTAATCGGAGCAAAAGGAATCAGGTTATATAGGACCAAGGTTCCTAAATATTTATGCCAGATAGGGCACCTGCCTATTATTCCTGATTTCCCTCATGCTAATTTTTTTTTAAGGAACTGGCTCATGCAATTGCGGGGCTGGCAAGTTTGAGATGTGTAGGGCAAGCCTGCAGGCTGGGAAATCTGGCAGGATTTCTATGTTACAGTCTTGAGGCAGAATTCATTCCTTTCCAGGAGTCCTCATTTCTGCAATTATGTCTTTCACCTGACTGAACCCCCCAAGGAGATTGAGGGCAATCTCCTTTACTTAAACTCAACTGATTGTAGATGTTGATCACATCTACAAAGTATCTTCACAGCAATAGCCGGACTAGTGTTTGAACAAAGAGCTGGGCACCATAGCCTAGTCAAATTGGTACATAAAATTTAACCATCACAGACACTCTAGCAGATATATTCATTCGCCTAGGATAATGAAAAATAATAGAATAATTCATCCATTGTGTCTATAAATTTCCCCACAAAAGATTTGGATGGTAAACTAAAAAGAAGTCTAAAAGGTAAATCTTAGTGGAATTCCTATGTTGTTGCAAGTACATTTTGAGTAGCTACAATGGGAGTTTTTCAATGTATTTACTTAGGAAGAGATCAGAAATATGTATAAAAGTACTGCTGTTATTTTTGCCTTGCTCTGCAACTTGACTTCCAAGTTAGAGCGCTTGCTTGAGAAAGATAATTAATTTTGAACTTAGATAGGCAGAGTTCAGCCTATTGAGCTATAGATTGAATGCTCTAGGATTTGCAAATTCTCCCAGTTGAATAGATTGTGTACCTCCCTTAGAAGACAACCCCTACCTTATTTATAAAATAAATAGAAATAGAGGATAAAATAATGTATTAAAGTGTCTAGGACAGTGCCAGCATCCGGTAGACAGTAAATGTTTTCTTCACTCCTCCTACAATAGTTCTCAGAACTGCAACCAGGAAGAACCCTTGAGCAATGCTCCTGAGAGTTCGTGAACTGGATAAGAAGATGAATCTTCTTTCTTTGTGAGCTTTCCATGAACCTTCAGCAACTTGTTCTCTTTCTTCTGACCATGCAAGTGAGCAGAAACAGAAAAAGTATCACCTTCCCTCCATTTTCTCACACACATGTGTGCATGCATTCATTCATCTATCCACTTAACAAAACTTCACTGAATGCCTTCATGTTCCAGACATAGTGGTGGGTACCGGGGATACAACACTACTGTCACTGTCTGTCATCTTTTTTCTCAAGGGCTCAACGAAGATGATATAAGTGACTAGGATGCTCACACATAGAACCAGATAGAATGAAAAGAGGTAGACTTAGCGTTCTCCTGATAGTTTCATGTTTAATTGTGGAAAGGATATGATGTTATCTGCAAGCATCCAGTAAATAATATTTTATAGTTCAAGAAAAATACAACATACTAAAACGGGAAAAGAGAGCAATAAAGGATGAAAAGTGTCTTAATGACAAAATATTTGTCAGTTGTTGTTGGCATTTGTATTATTCACTATTATGTTCCATTTGTTACTATAGATAGCCCAATTTAAATGCCTTACATACCATTTAGAATAATTAAGTTAAAACATAAAAGAACAGCTTTTACTTTAAAGTTTCTGCTGCTTTTGTGCAAAATTAGGAATGGTGATAGTTAACTTTTAGTTTTTATTATATTTTGATCTGTCTGGAATTTATTTTTGTGTAAGGTTTGAGCTTTATTTTTTTCCAGATGGCTACCAGTTATTCTAGTAAAATACCATGCCTGTTAAACTGCTTTCAGCTGTAAGTGGCAATAATCAACAAAAAATGGCTCAAACAATCAGTACATTTATTAACTCACATAACAAGAAATCTGGGATAAGGCCATTCCAGAGCTGCTTAATTCAGTAGTTCAATGACGATTTTAAGGACCTAGGTTTTTTCCACTTTCTTAGTTTGTTGACTTCATTCCTTTGAATAACTAAAAACTTAGGATGTCTCTTTTACATTGCATTGAAAATAAGCTTGGTGCTATAGTAATTTCGTTTGATTAAGTAATGACACTCTTGCACCACTAAACTTAGATGATTACATTTGTAGAATAATTTCACACAGCAAATTAGAAGTAGGAATTACATCTTTTAAAATTTTCAGCTATTGTGTCCAATACAACAAATATGACTTTATAATTCCAACGGTGGCCATGTGGTTGCAATCTGAAGTAGGATTTGGAAAAATTGGGTTCAACTTTGATGGAATTAGTCAAGAATTCACCAAATCCTGCAGCCCACGTGCACCTGAGCCCAAGCAACTAACTTCTCTCAAGTCACAGTGGAAGAAGCATCTCTGCTGTATCCAAGGCCAAAGGCGAATCTTCCTACATTGCTTTGCACGTCATCCTCTGTTGCCCTCTTCAGGACTTCCTAACTCCATGGAAACATTTCTGAAAGCCATGTTTAACTTGCTGCTGCTTTGTCCTCACTCCTCGTTCTTGCCTCACTACATGTCAATCAGGCTTTCCTTCCTCCATTCTCCCATTTCCATATTAAGAACAGTCCTTGTCAAGGTCGCCCATGAGACATCCAGGAAGCCAGATTCTTCTGTGTTCTTTCTCAGCCCTTTTGTTCTGGCTCCTCGTTCTCCAGAAGATCTCTCACAGTGCTCCAGACTGTCTCAGTCCTCCTTTCTTCTCTAACCACAGGGTTTCCCTAGAGCCATGGCTTTGAATATCATCTCTTTATTGATGATGTCCAAATCCATGTCACCTCTCCTGACCTCTGTTTTGAAGTCCAGACTTATCTATCCAACTACGTTTTAGCATTTCCATTTGAATGTTTAATAAACATTTCAGGCTTACTAAACCTGAGAAAGTTGATTTAAAAAAAATTTCAGACTTGACATGTCCAAAGCCGAACTAACCATTTCCCCATTCTCCCAAGTCATTCTTCCAGAGTCCTCTCTATCACTGTAAATGGCATCTTCATTTGCCCAAATGCATCTAGCAGTAAGTCCTATAGGTACTTACAAATGTCTTGAGTCCAGCTACTGCTCACCCTCTCTACTGTCAATCCTAGTCCAAGTGACCACCATGCAGCCTGGATTACTGGGGCAGTGTTCTAATTAGTCTCACAGCATCATCTCTTGCCTTATCCCAGTCCATTCTCCACACGGTAGCCTGAGTGATTTTTCTGAAATGAAAATTAGATAATATGACTCCTTTCCTCAAAACCTTTTGAATGGTGTCTCATCACACCCTGTAAAAACCCACAACTACTTTTCCTGATACACAGTGCTCTACAGGGTTTGGTGTTGGCCCAGCTAACCTTGTCTCTATTCATTTTCTTCTCCTCCTCATTCTGGTTGAAACACTATGGCCGTTTTATTTTCATGAAACACATCAAGCTTGTTTCCATCTCAGACCCTTTGTACTTGCGTTTCCAATACCCTTCCTCCATACCTTTGCTTGGCTGTCTCCTCGTCATTCAGGCCTCAGCCCCCATGAAAGTCTTCACAGCATCCAGTTCTGAGTAATCTAAGTCAATTGTGTTTCTCTCCACCCTCCATCATTCTCCATCCAAATGTTCTGTATTGTTATTTTTTTAGCACCATTTTATCAAGGCCTGAAATTATCTTGTTCATTTACATGTTCATCACTTTTCCCACTGGAATATAAACTCCTTGAAGGCAGAGACTTTAACTGCCTTATGCTCTGCTGTGTCCTCATTATCTGAAATAATGTACACTACTTGATAAATGTTTGTTAATTGATTTACTACTCCTTTCTCTGTTTTGGGCAGTCACTTTACCTTTTCTGGTCTCAGTTCATTTACTATTAGGATGAGGAAGCTTAAAAAAGGGACACCTGAAAATTCCTTCTGGTTTAGTTCACAATGGGCATGTTTTATTACCTACAGCAATAACAGAAAAACTTATGTTGCACCAGATTTGCATCTATTACAGAACACTCATTCATTCAATAAACCTTAATTGAGCACTGACCGTAAGCCTGGTGCTGTTCCAGTCAGTGGATACCAAGCCATTACAATAAAGATCACAGTGCGTCTGTCTCCAAAAACCAAAACTAAATAAACAAACAAACAAAAACTTCCTGACAAACAACAAAACCAAACAAAAAATCCCATTGAAAACCCAGAAGGTTGATGAGGCTATCCTTGTTCTCTAGCTCGTTTTCTACTGATACTTTCATGATAGCTTAACTTATCTGCACTGGACTCTCTCTAAATTAAAGTTATTATAAATTAACAGTAGTTAATGTCCAAGAATTCTAAGATTAAATTATGTAATTTATATGGCTGTAACTTCAATAACAGTATGTAAAACATGGCCATTAAGGTTGCAAAATTTCTGCCAATCTGATTTAGTTCCAACCCAAAGTCTGCCATGTTTCCCAATTTAATTTCAGCATGACTTGAACTAGAAGTTAGAATTTTATGAATCTAATTTTTAAAAAAATGAATAAAATGGGAGTACGGTCAGACTATATTTATATATATTCAGATCATGATGTGTGGAATCACTGCTAATTCTCTTGCCAAGATTTGAGGCAGCTGCTTTTAAATATAAATTGGAATTAGTGTATATGTATAGTCAATAATTAATGAAATGTCTAGGATGAAAATAAATCATTTTGGAAACTGACTATAGAGAATAACAAATGAATGAGAAAAATACATTTTTATATATTGTGGCAACTGCCATTTGTTGGTATGTGCTGCAAATCACTCATAGAAAATGATCTGCTTATATTTGCTTTAATCAATTATATAAAAGGATATAGTATAACTATAGAATATTTTAATCTTGCACACAAGCACTATATTTAAAGCCTTCTATTTGTCAAAATACTTTTGCTGGAAGACAGAAATCCAGTTCAAACTTGCTTAACAAATGCAAATGAGAGGATTTGTTTCATGTAATTGGGCAAGCCAGGGCTCAACTAATGAGATGTCATCAAAGAATTCTTTTCTTTCAATCAGGGTCTGTCCTTCTGGTAGACAAATGTCCACTTGGTGGCTCAAGATTCCTGTTTTACAAACTTATTGACCCCAGGGGAAAGAAACAGTTTTCTTCAATAACTACAGTAGAAAAATCCTGGGCAAGATCTTGATTAGCCTAGTTTGGAAATAGACTACCATGATGTGTTTTGAGGGCCTCATACTCCTAGATTACTCTTTCCTTCTTCTTCAATACTATTACTCTGGCAGTGAGCTGATTTTAGCTAAATTTTACAAGGCATGCAATCTGATTATATGAATGCACCTTAAGATATTTACTATGATAGCTTTATAATTTGTAACCTAAATGAGTTGATAATTAGCACAATGTCAAAATAGGAAAAAGATTTTAAGGCAGTATGGATGCAGATAGTTTTAATTAGGTACAATAAGTCATGCCAATGTAGAAGAGAGTATATTCCTTCCATACATAAGGCATATAAATCTGGACATCTCTGCTTCACACCCTACACCATTTGTGAGTGAAAATGTTTAGAGGTATATCAGAAGGAATGCTGTGGGAGTGGTCTGTCCTGGGTTCGGCAAAAAGGGGTACACTCTGTGTAGAGCATTGAAAAGCAATAATAAAACTAACTCAGCTTGCATTTTTTAAAATCACCATGTGCAGGAATTCTAAACAACATTAGTGACATAATACCCTACCCCACTTTGATGAATCAGTCCCACTGTTCCTACATGCCTTTGTGGTTTCACTACCAATACTTCTTCCTGGCTGGGCATGGTGGCTCATGCCTGTAATCCCAGCATTTTGGGAGGCCAAGGCAGGTGAATCACTTAAGGTCAGGATTTCAAGACCAGCCTAGCCAACATAGTGAAACCCCATCTCTACTAAAGATACAAAAATTAGCTGGGTATGGTGGTGTGCACTTGTAGTCCCAGCTACTCGGGAAGCTGAGGCAGGAGAATTGCTTGAACCCAGGAGGGGTTAAGCCGAGATCGTGCCACTGCACTCCAGCCTGGGTGACAAAGCGAGACCCTGTCTCAAAAAATAAATAAATAAAAACTTCTTTCCATCTCCGCATTCAAGTACAATAGAATAGAAATCAGAGCCCTGGCCTATTCTCAGCAACTACTGACACCTGACTAAGAGAATTACTGTGCTGGCATTTTGCACTATAAAGAGAAGAGGGAACGATGACTCTAAGTCAAAAGAATGAAAAAAAAATGTGCTTTACAAAATATAATTAATGTCAAAAATATGTGTTATGTGCACATTTTGTGGGTACAAAGCTTACACATGTGTGCAAGTTTGCATGTTGAAATACTAGAATTGGCCCCTAAAATAAATTTAGCCGGAAAAGTTCTGTTCTCAGAGTCATTCATTTGTTAGCTGAGGAGAAAGAAGCGTGGATATTAATATTTGTAAGAAGTGGCTGAATAACTCCAAATGACTGTTAAACTAATCTAGGTGTAGCAAAATGAATTTGATTTGGACCAGAGTCAGTGTTCTTTCCCACCTTGCCTGGTAGCTGTGGCCCCACGGGGAGTATCATCAGTGGCCCAGCAGGTGGCACTCTTCCCTTTGTGCACTAACACTAAACTAACTTCCCCAAATACAAGGTCCTTCAGAGCCTTGACTTCAGAAGAACCCGTATAATCTGTTTATCTTTGGCAGTAATATGGCTACAGTTTTCACAAGGGCAACTGTGCTGGTCTGGTATTTGTCAGATTTGAAGATTGGTGCCTACACATCTAAACGTTTCCTTGGTTCTAGAGTTGTCATCCTTAGTTCCAAACCTTTACTGGTTTCTGTTAAAATACTTGAACTTCTATTCTGTGTCTATGGTCTTATGCAAATACTAGAGGTCTATATGCAATTGTGATGACTTACATTTGAAAAGCACATTGAGCAAGTGTTTCTCAACTTAAAGAATATCTTTTTCCAATAAAAATGCCACACAGTCCTGGAGTTCCTGCAACTTCAAGAGTCATTGATAAGCAGAAGTTGGATTTCATCTTCAACATGTTACCTCTAGAAAAGATTTTATTCAGCTTAGCTTTCTATAGTTTGTATTATGAAGACAGTTATTTTTTGTTGTTCACATATATAATTAAAATATAGTAATACACATTTTCTCTTTCAAAATTGGTATTAATACCTGCCCCTGGGGAGTTTGATATACTGGCCACAAAAGTATTATAACAAGCGTATGAATAAAAAGGACTAGCATTGATAAAACAGTTAAAGTACCTTTTTGTTTATCACTAGTTATATACTAGCTTCATTTAGAGAATGCTAAATATGTAGGTACAGTCATATATATTAAGTATATTACACATATGATCTCATCTAATTTTTGCAGATACCTATTTTGAAGATAAGGAATATGAAACTTAGAAAATTTAAGTTATTTCCCAAGATCATGAGGCAAGCCAGTATCAGAATGAGGATTAAAGCCTAGTCTTTAAGCTTTGAGCCCCTAAGACAGATTGTATTAGATTATTATAACCATCTTTTGAGGCAGCTAGTAAGTAAACAAACACATATTTTTAAAAAATTCGTAAAATGACTTCCAAGTTAATCTATTTTCTATAAAAACCCTAGGTACAACAACCTATAAGAGATATTATTGATTAGGCTAGGCATCCTTTAGACATTATGTAAGGATAAGAGGGAATGAGGAAAGATGAGAAGGTGGCAGAGACAAATTTGATTTTTAAATTTGCCTGTGGTTAGGTCAATATTCAGAAAAGAAAATTCAATATAGAGCACAGGGAAATATGTTTCAGTAATTTAATTTGCAATGTGTTTTACAGTAAAAGGGTTAATGTCTCTAATATAGATATAAAACTTTTCAATAACAATAAGGATAAGAAATCAATAGAAAAATGGAGAAGTACAAGCACAGGCAATTCGCAAAGAAGGAACACATATGGCCAGGAAGTCCATGGAAAAAATATTCTTCCTCATTAAAAATTTCAAAATTGAACAACAGAATGTGACACCTATTTAGACTCCCAAATTGACAAATATTAAAAGGAATAATAATAATAATAATGATAGGCTAATTTTAAAAGATATTAAAATGTCCAGTGTAATCTAGGGATAGGGAAATGGGAATTACACATTGTTAGTAGGTGGATGAATTAAGCTACATTCATACAGTGAAATACCATTGACCTAGAAATAAATATTTAGTTAAGTGGAAATATTCCAAATGAAAAATTATGACACAGATTAAAGAATATATAGAGCACAACATCTCATTTTGGTGAATAAGTAATTCTAGTAAGTTTATATGTAATTATAAATTATAATTATGCGTGTATTCATAATTACATGTGAATCTGTAGGAATTTACACCAAACTGGTAATTGGGGCTATCTAAAGATATCGATGCTGGGATTTGGACATTTTTATCCATTTTTCTTATTATTTATCTATATTTTCTAATTTTTTATAGTACAACTTGGATTACTTATGTAAATAAACAAAATCAAGATTTAAGATAAAAGCATTATTACGGTTAAGAGGATGAACTCTGGAGTCAGACAAGCCCATGTCACAGGTGACCTTAGATAAATTCCTGAAACTTCTTAACCTGGGCTTCCTCATCTGTGAAGTGGTGATAATAATAGTGCTTGCCTTAGTGGGTTTTTGTGAAGATTAAATTAGTAATGATGTAAACTACCATATGCACTTATCAATTAATCAATTACAGAATTTCTACTCCCATATCACAAGGCAGTATAAGGTACTTGGAGAAGTACAAAGAAGTTTGAAGTAGTCTCTGCTCTGCAGGCGGTTAAGTAGATAGATTCTACTAACTCACATGAGACCATGGCAAATAAGGGCTTCGTAGTTCTATGATGTGCAAGGGAATCCAAACACACACACACACACACACACACACACACACACACACACACACACACACACACTTTAAAGATGTTAAATGACTACTGAACTAATTTGAGCCTTTGGAAAAAAGGGTGAATTTTATGGTATATGAATTATATCTCAATGAAGATGTTAAAAAAGTAATCATTTTAGTATGTGATGTTTACCTGAAAGAAATGGTCCTAAGAGTATTTTAATACAAAATACAGATACAGTACAGAAACTAACATTGCAAAGGAAATTTTCTAAAGTAACTGATTTGAATCATGTGAAATTGAATCTGGTTCATAAAGTTATTGAATTGCTTGGAGACTCATTTTTAGTGTGTGATTAATAAAATGATGCCCACATAGGATTTGCAAATATTAAATACTATGACTAAAATAATGAATTCCTTAATTTTTCCTGTAAACCATTGGGGGAAAAAGAACTTTATTTGTTTGGGGGAAGAAAGGAAGCTGCAGCTCTTTCTTAATGTAACATCCATAAGTTTCAAGGTCCAATTAAAATTTCACTTTCTCTAGAAAATTGCTTTCCTTCCTCACTCTTGCCCTTTCTAATAATATTAATCCTAACTTCCCTTTACTGAATACTCACTATGCTCTTGGGAATAGGTCAAGTCATTCATAGACCTGATCAAACTTCATTTTGACAACAGTTAAATCAAAGCTGGAACTGCCAGGTTACAAACCTGCTAACCTGTAATCCTGTACTATATGAATCCATCTTTAAAAATATTTTATTCTATTTTTTTGATTTTTATTTTAATTTCAGGGGTACATGTACAGGTTTATTCTATAGAGGAATTACCTGTTGTGGGGCTTTAGTGTACATATTATTTTGTCACCTAGGTAATAAGTATAGTACTCAATTGGTAGTTTTTTTGTTTTGTTTTTTTGAGACAGGGTCTTGCTCTGTTGCCCAGGCTGGAATGCAGTGGCGCAATCTCAGCTCACTGCAACCTCTGCCTCCTGGGGTCAAGTGATTCTCCCACCTCAGCCTCCAGCATAGCTGGGACAGCAGACACATGCCACCTT
The DNA here is from genome assembly GCF_007565055.1 of Rhinopithecus roxellana. Lineage (NCBI taxonomy): Eukaryota > Metazoa > Chordata > Mammalia > Primates > Cercopithecidae > Rhinopithecus > Rhinopithecus roxellana. The sequence goes on along the minus strand of NC_044556.1, from coordinate 135,042,257 downwards.
GTCTGGCTATTTTTTTTTGGTATGTTTTGCAGAGATGTGGTTTTGTCTTTTTGCCCAGGCTGGTCTTGAACTCCCAGACTTAAGTGATCCTCCTGCCTTGGCCTCCCAAAGTGCTAGGATTACAGACATGAGCCACTGTGCTCAGCTGACAGGTAGTTTTTTGATCCTTGCCTTTTTTCCATCCTTCACCCTCAAATAGGCCCTGATACCTATTGTTCCCTTCTTATGTCCATGTGTACTCAAAGTTTAGCTCCCATTTACAAGTGAGAACATGTGGCATTTGGTTTTCTGTTCCTGTGTTAATTCACTTAGGATAATGGCCTCCAGCTCTATCCACTTTGCTGCAAAGGACATGATCTCATTCTTTTTCATAGCTGTGTAGTATTTCATGGTGTATATGTACTGCATTTTCTTTATCTAGTCTACCGTTGTTGGGCATTTGGGTTGATTCCATGTCTTTGGTATTGTGAATAGCGCTGCAATGAACATATGTATGTATATGTGTTTATGGTATAGTGATTTATATTCCTTTGGGTAAATATCCAATCATGGGATTGTTGGGTTAAATGGTAGTTCTAAATTCTTTGAGAAATTGACAAACTGCTTTCCACAGTGGCTAAACTAATTTACATTCCCACCAACAGTGGGAGCTTTTTAATAACAGCTCTCTGACTGGTATGAGATGGTATCTTCTTGTGGTTTTGATTAATATTTAACTAATGATTAGTAATGTTGAATATTTTTTCATATGCTTGTTGACTGTGCATATGTCTTCTTTAGAAAAGTGCTTATGTCCTTTGCCCACTTTTTAATGGAATTGTCTGTTTATTACTTGCTACTTTAAATTTCTCATGGATTCTGTATATTAGATCTTTGTTAGATGCATAGTTCACAAATATATTCTCCCATTCTGTGAGTTGTCTATTTACTCTGCTGATAGTTTCTTTTGCTGTGCAGAAGCTGTTTAGTCTAATCAGATTCCATTTGTCAATTTTTGTTCTTGTTGCAACTGCTTTTCGTGTCTTCATCATGAAATCTTTGCCAGGGCCTATGTCTAGAATGGTGTTCCTATGTTTCTTCAGGAGTTTTTGTAGTTTTGGGTTTTACACTTAAGTCTTTAATCCATCTTGAGTTGATTTTAGTGTATGGTATAATATAAAGTAGGGGTCCGCCTGGGCTTGGTGGCTCACGCCTGTAACCCCAGCACTCTGAGAGGCTGAGGCAGGCAGATCATGAGGTCAAGAGATCAAGACCATCCTGGCCAAAATAGTGAAACACCATCTCTATTAAAAATACAAAATTAGCTGGGTGTGGTGGCACATGCCTGTAGTCCCAGCTACTCAGGAGGCTGAGGCAGGAGAATTGCTTGAACCCGAGAGGCAGAGGTTGCAGTGAGCCGAGATTGTGCCACTGCACTCCAGCCTGGTGACAGAGCAAGACTCCGTCTCAAAAAAAAAAAAAAAAAAAAAAAAAGAAAGAAAAAGAAAAAAGAAAAAAAGAAGGGGTCCAGTTTCAATCATCTGCATATGACTGGCCAGTTATCTCAGCACCATTTATTGAATAGGGAGAGTCCTTTCCCGTTGCTTTTGTCAACTTTGTTGAAGATCAGATGGTGTGCAGCTTTATTTCTGGGTTTACTTCTCTATTCTGTTCCATTGGTCTAAGTATCTGTTTTTGTCCAGTATTTCTGGCATACTGTTTTTGTACCAGTATTATGCTGTTTTGGTTACTGTACCCTTCCAGTATAGTTTGAAGTCAGCTCATGCCATGCCAACAGCTTTGTTCTTTTTGCTTAGGATTGCTTTGGCTATTCAGGCTCTTTTTTGATTTCATATGAATTTTAGAATAGTTTTTTTCTAATTCTGTGAGGCATGTCTTTGGTAGTTTGATAGGAATAGCTTTGAATCTGTACATTGTTCTGGGCAGTATGACCATTTTAACAATATTGATTCTTCTTATCCATGAGCATTGAATGTTTTTCCATTTGTTTGTATGAGTCCATCTTTGCACTCTGTTTCATCTGTGAATGTTTACAAATGAGTGGATAATGATAGATGAGGATAATCAGTCCTTTCTCAGAATATTCCTGAACAAGAGGTGACAAGCTAAAACTGCACTTCTGACAGGAGATCCAAGCTAGTTTTCTTCAATAACAACAACAATAACAGTATTCTGAGGCACAGTTATAGCAATTTATATAGTCAAAGAAATTCCTTCTTCAAGGAGATACACTTAATTCTAGGAGCCAACTAGAGTATTGAGAGAAGAGTTCAACATTAAATAGTTCAATCATTGAGTTATCTGGAAATGCTTGAGATCATAGTTTTTGTTGAGTACAGATTTTTACATTTTATTTTTCATTCATTCACTTATTCAGTGGTTATCTACTGGACACCTACTACATGCTAGGCACTCTTCCAGGCATTTGAAATATAGCAGAGGACACAGTAGACAAAAAACATCCCTGCCCTAAGAGGGAAAATAATAATAAAAAAGAAAACAGAAATTTTGAGGGAAAAAGCCCCAAGAAACAACAATAAGAAAATCCCTGACCTTATAGAATTTACATCGCAGTGGAGGAAGATAGACAAATAAATATATGTTAGGCCGGGCATGGTGGCTCATGCCTGTAATCCTAGCACTTTGGGAGGCTGAGGCAGGTGGATCACGAGGTCAGGAGATTGAGATCATCCTGGCTAACACGGTGAAACCCCGTCTCTACCAAAAATACAAAAAATTAGGCGGATGTGGTGGTGGGTGCCTGTAGTCCCAGCTACTCAGGAGACTGAGGAAGGAGAATGGCGTGAACCTGGGAGGCGGAGCTTGCAGTGAGCCGAGATTGTGCCACTGCATTCCAGCCTGGGTGACAGAGTGAGACTCCGTCTCAAAGAAAAAAAAAAAAAGAAATATATGCTAGATGATGCTAAGTGATATGAAATAGAAATAATGAAGGACAAGTGGCAGAGAGAGGTGATGGTTTCTGTTCCTGGGTCAAGGAGAACCTCTCTGAGTTACTAGCATTAAAGTGGAGGCTTGAATGAATGACTGAGAGAGTAACCTATGTGAATATCTGAGGGAAGAGCATCCTACAGAAATGAAAAACAAGTGCAAAGGCCCTGAGCTTGATGTGTCTTAGGAAGAGTAAAAAAAAAAAGACTAGTAGGACTGGAGCAGAGAGAACAAGGAGTGGTGGTAGAGAAGGTCACAGAGGAAACTCCACCTAGGCCCGACAGACTTCATGGCTTTTCTCTGAAGAAGGTAGATCAGTTAGGCAGCTAGTGTAATGACTGAGGTGAGGAATGATATGGGATGGCAGTAGAGGGGATGAGAATTGGTTGGCTATTGGACATATTTAAAAGCTGAATTGACAGGATTTACTGATAGATTGGAATGTAGAGTGTGAGAGATTGGGTGTGAGTATGATGAAATAGATGTGTTAAAGTGCAAGTTAACTAATAGGGAAGGCGGGGGTGTGTGGGAAAGCCTTCAAAGTCCTCCTCAGGCCTGGTTCTAGTGTATACAGACCATTTGACCTTGAGGTTAAGTCAATAGGAGTCGCAAAATAACTGACTACTAAGAATAGGATGAAATCAGCGGTGACCCATCTGCCCAGTGGGTCTTGTTCCGAGAGGTTGCCAAGCTAAATAGTGGTTGTGGGAAAAGAACAAATATCTTTTCTAATGATTGATTTCCAGTTAAGGAGAGGAATGGAAAGTAAAGGGGTAAGGACAGACGTTCATCAAGTCTTAGGAAGTTTCAGGGCTGGGAGTACTGTAGGGCCAAGCCATAGTTTTTCCCTGTCTTTCCATTTTTTTTCTCTCTTTCCTTTTTTCCTAATTTCCCCACTCCCTCCTTGGTCCAAGTTCTTGCCTGCAGAAGGGTATAGTTTACCTCTAGTTCTCAAACTTCAGCGGGCATCAGAATTGCCTGGAGGGTCTGTGAAAACACAGATTGCTGGGCCCCACTCCCAGAGATTCTAAGTGTGTGTGTGTGTGTGTGTGTGTGTGTGTGTGTGTGTGTGTGTAGAGGGATGGTGGACGAAAGCGCTGAGATTTTGTATTTCTAACAGGCTTCCAGGTAATGCTTGGGAAGAACTGTTTCTTCTTGGACAGGCACACTTACAAAGCAACGGGATCTTGAGCTCCACCTTGCAAGATGTGAGCTGGGAAAGTTTCAGCTCACAGAGATTTACAGTCACTTGCGAAATGGCCCACTTCCTCCAAGGTGTTTCTTGGATGCCCCAAAAGGATGAAAACAAGAAGCGACCGTGGGCGAGGAGGAGGAGCTGGCCGTCCTCCTCGGTTGGGCAGCCCGTCGGAGCTCACCAGCTAGGCGAGGGCGGGAAGACAGCCCCCAGGCCGGCCCACGGATCCTCAGAAGGCGCGGACCTGGAGGAGGCGCCCCAGAAGGCGACGCCTCTTGCCTCTCGCCTCTCGAAGGAAGTTTGCTCTTAATTTCAAAGCCGGGTTCGCCATCGGCTCAACTCCAGGAGCAAGCAGCGGGCGCGGATCAGAGCGGCCAGTCCCCTGGGCGCGGGCCGGGCAGTTGCCGAGCTCAGCAGCGGCGGCTCGCGGCCATGGGCGGCTCAGTCTCCAGCCAGCTGGACGAGGGCAAGTGCGCTTACATTCGAGGTACGCCCGCCCGCCCGGGGGCCTGGGGAGCCCCCTGACCCCTGCACCAGGCTGGCTGCTGCTGTCGGGGCCCCACGGGGCGCGCCCGGGGCCCTCTCCCTGCAGCGCGCGGGGATCCCCGACCGCAGCCCGCCCGCGCGAGCCGGGTTTCCTGCCCCAGCCGGCGCGCTTTCGGCGCAGGTGTGGACCTGAGACCCGGAGGGCTTGGGAGAGAGGCAGGTGCAGGATGCGGGTGGGGACGCCGGCGCCTCCGCCGCTCCTGCCGCCTCGGGGTCAGTGCCGCCCCCGCCCGGCGCACTTCGCCCTCCGGTACCTGCACTGGACTGAGTTCTGAGCGGTTTCTGAACTGGCCGCCAAGAGAGCAGCGGGGATATCCCGCGTTTCTAGAGATACCCCTGGGGATTCCCGGCCGCTAAAGCAGAATTTCCCTCTTAGTAATGTTGGTCTGGCTTTGGAAAGCGCGGCGTCTGCCGCAGCTTCGCTCGCACTTCATCGTAGCACTTGCAGGATGATTTCATCAGCGGCAGAAAGGACAATATCATGCTGTTCCCTTCCCACCCCGGAGAGGGGGGAAGCAAAACAGGAACACTGGCGTGCTTTGTAACTGTCGCGAAAGTTATAGATGGGGAGAAACTCATTTAGGGAGACCCTCAGAGATGTGGGGACTCAATAGAGAGCGTGAGGCAGAAGCAAAACAAAACAAAACCCAAACCGAACTGAAACTGCAGGAAGTCCTGACTGTTATCTCCTTTATTGCCTGGGTATATTTGGCCTCCCCTCTTCTCACCCCTACCCCAACCTTGCCTTCAACCGCTACCTAACATTTGGTTATCTTACCAATTTACTGTCCTTCCCCTGCCCCGCCGCCCGATCCCCCACCCTCGGCTTCAGATATATCTTCCAGACTAGGTATTAAACTCCAGGTCTGTTTGGCCCTTGAATCCTTTCCTAAGAGGAAATCATTTATTTGGTGTTCTTATTCCATATTTGTTTTCAGTCACCACAACATTTAAGACCATTTAAAAAGGATATCAAATCAGAGCACTTGAAGAGCAACGGAGTTGATTTTACAGATTCCTGCTCTGGTGCTTTTGGAGGTAAAAGATCAACAATGGGGATAACACTTTGTCAAGTATCTCTTTGCTTTTGTTTGTTAAAAGGGGAAAAGATGGATGATTTATTTATATTAGTAAAAGAGCTGAACTTAGCTTAAAAGAAATAAATGAAGCCTGCCTTAGTCTTAAAAGTGTGGTTACATGCTTGTGTTACCAGTGCATAGGGACTGAAAGGGCAATCTAGCAGAACTTAGTGAGAAAGGGCTTGCATTTGGATGTTAGCAAAGATGTGTTTAAGGCATTTATATAAGACTTTATTTCACTGGAAAGCTTAGGAGCACCTAACCTGGAAGCATGGCCATGTGTACACTAATCATTTGAAGTCAAGAAATGTGAAGGATTAACTTGCTTAAAGACTTCCTGGCCATGCCATTTGTTGCTATTGATGCAAACACTGTACTCAGATAATAAGAAAATTTATTACCTTCTTTATTGTGAAAGCTGTTAAATTATTACACATACAAAAGTATGAGGGAGTTAGGGCAAGTGAAGAACTTGTAATGCATGTGTTTGAATGAGTAAACCTATAGCATATGGTGTGACAGTCATTACGTCCCCCAGTCTTGTTCAGCTTTCTCTCTTCATTCTATATTCAGGAGGGCACTTGCAAGGTATGCGTAGTGGGAGAGGGAAGAGAAGAGTTAAAGTTAGAATACTTCCAGAGAAAAAGACTCATCACTTCATGTGAGAATGCTAGTCTTGCCAAAAGAGAAAAGAACCTTGGAAAAATGCATGGTGTTGTACATTGTTAGTGCGTGAGCAAATGAGGGTCACGGGGCTGTGATTTCCTGATGGTTTTGAAGCCCAGGTTCCTGAGTAAAATCATAGCCTTATCTTTACCTCTTTGCCCATATTTTAGCCTATAGATATTCTCAAGCTTTGATTCAATTGTAAGCAAAACGATTGAAAGTATGACAGTAAAGTTTAAATATACTTTTATGACCTGTTTCTCATAAAGTAGCCATCAGGGAAATACAGATTTGAAAGCTCCTGAAGCTGAGACAATAACTTTCTTTTAAGCTTGATAAACTTTGCTAACAAGGAAAGTAGCTAGTCAATATATTTTGAGTGACTTTTGTTAACTTTGTTTTGTATGCATTATAAGGAAAGTAGCTAGTCAATATATTTTGAGTGACTTTTGTTAACTTTGTTTTGTATGCATTATAAGGAAAGTAGCTAGTCAATATATTTTGAGTGACTTTTGTTAACTTTGTTTTGTATGCATTATAAGCAGCTGTATGCTGCTGACGCTGAATCAGCCTTACTTTAAGACAAATCATTTAATAGCTGCCATTCCTCGTGTGCCTCAAAACACCCGTGTCATATGGATGTTTTCAAAATACATTGTTTCTTAGGATTTAGTTAATCTCCAGGTAAAGATGTATCAGCTATGCTAAGGAGTGACTTCATTTCTAAAGACGTTAGTTTTGGAAATTACGACAATGCTCATATTTCTTACAACAGAATAAATTTTTAGGATTGTTTGTAGAGGCGTTTCAGTAAAGTCCCTTGATAAGATGTTTCTATTAATAAATAATACCGAGACCAACTTGTGATCACATGAGCCGTGTCATATGTTCGTCTTACGTGATGCTTTTAGCACCGACCTAAAATGATCTTTTTTTTTTTTTTTGAGACGGAGGCTCACTCTGTTGCCAGGCTGGAGTGCAGTGGCACGATCTCGGATCACTGCAACCTCCGACTCCCTGGTTCAAACGATTCTCCTGCCTCAGCCTCCTGAGTAGCTGGGATTACAGGAACGCGCCACCATGCCCAGTTAATTTTTGTGTTTTTAATAGAGATGGGGTTTCACCATGTGGGTCAGGATGGTCTCGATCTCCTGACCTCATGATCCGCCCACCTCGGCCTCCCAGAGTGCTGGGATTATAGGCGTGAACTGCTGTGCCCAGCCTATCTTTTTTTTTAAAATGAGGAAGAAAGCTCATAGATTCCAGGCATCAGTGGTCAATTTGGGTGCTCTTCTCTCTTTATGCCATGTTTTCTTTTCTTTTCTTTTTTTAGTTTTCTGAGACAGGGTCTCATTCTGTTACCCAGGCTGAAGTGCAGTGGTGCAATCACTGTGAGCCTTGACCTCCCCTGGCTCAGGTGATCCTCCCATCTCAGCCTCCTGAGTAGCTGGAACTACAAGTGTGTGCCACCATGCGCAGCTAATTGTTGTATTTTTTGTAGAGATGGGGTTTTTGCCATGTTGCCCAGGCTGGTCTCAAACTCCTGGGCTCAAGCAATCTTCCCACCTTGGCCTCCCAAAGTGCTGGGATTACAGGCGTAAGTCACCGTGCCTGGCCTCTTTTTCTTTAAAGCTTTTGGTATGCCCGAAATTAAACTATAGTTTAAAAAATTTACCCAAACCAAACCAAAACCAAAAAAAAAAAAAAAAAACCCCAAAACCCCACAACGTGTTTTCCTGTTTAAGCAATCATTTTATTTCCTTCTAAAAATTACCCTTGAATTTTTAATGAATCAAAAAGAAAACAAACCTGAAAGCTCTCCCATATAAGAAGTCCTGTAGAGGGTCAGAAAAGTACTGGACAGTCAGTGCTTCAGCTGAGAGCTATGGGATACAGAGATCCTGGTGGGCACTTGCAGGCCTGCCAGCAGCAAATACCAGTTAGAAAAACGGTTTCTCCCCCACTGGATTTATTATTGCATAGTCAGTTACACAATATATAAAGGGCCCAGTGGCTTCCTCCGAATGCTCCTCAATGATCTGATGCTTATAAAGTAAGCAATGAGTTTCAGCTTTAAAATAGCACATATTTTACTCAAAGGAGTTCTCTCTTATTTATACAAGGGTTAACTTAGGTGGCTAGATATAAAGTTTAAAGTGATGTGTCTAGAATGAAGTCTCCATGGGCAAGGTGGAGGATGGGGAGAGCTGTACATATCTGCCAGCTACTTAGTGTAGATGTGTCGTACTAGTCTACGCATTTGCTTCTTCGGTTATAATTTGTTGCTGGGAGATGGGCATAAGAACTGGTCTGACTTAACCTGAATGTTTTTGGTAGTGTAATCTTAGAGTCCAAGTTGGCTAGTAATGGCAACATACTGTGATGAGAAAGTTAAGAGATGCATTATGGTAGACGCTGTTGTATGTCAACCCAACATCCTTTTCCCATTCCTCCATTTTTTAATTTAATTTAATTTTTTTGGACAGGGTCTCACTCTGTCACCCAGACTACAGTGCAGTGGGACAATGATGGCTCACTGCAACCTCGACCTCCGTGGGCTCGAGCGATCCTCCCACCTCACTGTCCTAAGTAGCTGGGAGTACAGGCATGTGCCACCATGCCCAGGTAGTATTTTTGTGTTTTTTTGTAGAGACGGGGTTTTGCCATGTTTCCCAGGCTAATCTCAAACTCCTGAGCTCAAGTGAGCCACCTGCCTTGGCCTCCCAAAGTGCTGGGATTACAGGTATGAGCCTCTGTGCCCAGCCCCCATTCCTTTTTCTAACAGAACTCCAGTTTTGTTCAGGTATTAAAACTCCTGGCCAGGTTTGGTGGCTCATGCCTGAAATCCCAGCACTTTGGGAGGCTGAGGCAGAAGAATGGCCCGAACCCAGAAGTTTGAGACCAACCTGGGCAACATGACAAGACCTTGTCTCTCTAAAAAAAAAAAAAAAAAAAAAAAAAAAAAAAAAAAAAAAAAAACAGCAACTCCCGATGTTGCCCTCTGTTTCAGAGACGCTAGCCCCATTTAAGGCCCCTGAAAGGTGGCTGTACCTGTCATGGTGGTGTGGTCTCCTTGCCAGTGATTATAGTAGGCATGGGATTATGTTGCCAACTGGTCAGTGATGCTTGAGGGGAAGTTTGCCAGCTGCTTCTAGGCGAGTTTTCTTCCCTTTTAAAAAGGAGGCAGAGTGAAGGGCACTTCCTCTCCTTCTTTTGACTTTGTTGCATCTGAATGTGATACCTGCAACTGCTGTTTTTATCTTGATGAGCAGGAGGGGAGCTAGCTTAAAGACAAAGCCAATACTTGGAGCACTGCAAAGCTGAAGTGTCTTAGAGAAAAGAAGCTAGAGCCCTGAAACAAACTTTGCTGATAGCCACCATATACTAACCCTGCATACTTCATATTATGACAGCCACTAAATCCCCTTTGAATTGGAATAGTGAAGATTGCTAGTTATCCCCAATAGCATTCTCCTGTGTTATGTTTAATGATAGAATCCCCAAATTTTAGCTGTCCACATGAACTCCCATAATAAAGATATTTCCCAAACTCCTTCGCAACTACATGGGTTATGTAGCTGAGTTATGGCCAATGGGATGTAGACAGAAGTGCTGTTCTAGAAAGTGACATTAAAGGGGAAGGGTATGACCATCTTCATCCTAGTCTCCACACTGCTGGCTGGATTATAACCATGGCTGGGGCAGCCATCATGGTCCATGAGGTGTCCTTTCAAGAAGGAGCACATGTAGGACAGAGTAACTGGACAAAAGGAGGCTAAGTTCCCATGGTTTCATAGAGAAGAACCTCCATACCAGTCCTGGATCGTTTACCTCTGGACCTTAACAAGAAAGAAAGAAAATTCCATCTCTTTAAGCCAGTGTTATTTTTATGCACAGACAAACTTTATTCTAACTAATACAATTATCTTCTTTTTACTTGTGGCCCAAACCATCCTAACCAGTACACTAAATGCTGCCTTATTGGGTCCCCTTTAAGAAAAAGTAATCCAAAGAAAGTAGAAAGTGGGTAAAGATTATAGTATTTGTCTCAGCTCTTAATTTGTAGACATGAATAGGCTTTTGTAAGACGTGAGAAATTGCAGCTCCTCCAGAGTAGTGGGGATGGAGGAAACAGGAGAAAGTGGGCCCACTATGAATAACGCACAAATGCATATTGATCACTTTATATTTTAAGTGAAAAAATTGCCTTCAGGCATGCCAGACTACCAAGGAAGCCAGCAGGAGTTTCAAATAAGGAAAACTACTGCAAATTAGGAATTGCTAGTATCAATAATTACTTTCTATTTCCTTTGGTCTTTGTGAATTGAAACCAATACTTTAGAAATGGGAAGCTCTTTAGGAAACCAAATCTCATGTTGCAAAACCATAAAGGATTTTGTGAGTTGTGAGTTTCATAGAGTCAACCACAAAGACAGAAAGACAGTAGACTGAGACAGATTAACATTTTCTCCTGTACTTGTGGAACAAAGAGTGGCTTTCCCTCTTGTGGCTTCTAATACAAGCCTTGAACCCCATAGAGTTAGATGATGATTTCAAGCCCTTGTCTTGATGAAAAACTTCTTTTTGCTATGGACGTCGGCTGTAAGAGGGCCACGTCATCAAAGGGGCTCCAGTAATAGTAACTACTAGGATAACAATAGTAATTTTTATTATCTTTTACTGTGAACTACTGAGCTGATTGTAGTTTTACTCTGTTGTAATCTCTGGGACGGTCTAAACTGGGTTCACAGGTAGAAAGTGCAATAGCAGGAGCCCAATTTGTAAAGGTAGTTTCTAATTTCATTAAAATAAATGTACTGTGAACGTTTTACAAAATATGCAGTGTGAATCATGGTAGTGAATTTTAATCTCTTAATCAGAAATTGTAATTTTTTTGTTAGTATGGCTGGGTAACTACTCTAAGAAATAAGGTACGTATAACAATTTGCACTGTGAAATGGGAAAGGAAGTCAGAAGTGAAGATAAAAGCATAATGGAAAGGAAGACGGGAGAATAAAAGCACAATTCATCTGCTATAGTCTGTTTAAGGCACTTTACCAACAGTTCAGAACTAACACACATATGTACACACACACACACATACACAAAAGGAGAGAGAGAGAGGGAGGGAGGAAAAGAGAGAGAGAGAAAGAGATTTAACAGAACCCTAAATGCAGTACAGATTTTCTCCTTTGAAACTGGAAAATTCATTTTAAAAACAGACTAGCAAGTTGCTGCCAATGTGAAAATGCATGCCAGCTTTTAAAAAGTGCCCCCTGCCTTTGGTACTGTATGTTTTTTCTCACTTAGAGAAGAGAATAAATGCTTTAGAGATATGAAAGCAATTAATTCACTTGTGCAAATTGCAGGTTTTAGGACCTAAGGAAGTTTGCTTTTCTATGCTTGATATTGTATAGAATGAGTCTATGGGATTAAAATAAATTAATAGCTTTTACTAGGAGCCCCAAAGTGACTTTTAAAAGGTCCATAGTCTCAAGGAATTTTGGAAGAAGGGTAAATGTCTCTATGCCAAACCATGTGGATTTTTTTTCTTTTTCCTTTTTAAAAACCATTTTTATTTTAAAAGAAAACATAGGCCCAGACAACCACACAAAACAAATGCATAGCTTAGTGAATCATTATAAGGCAAATACTTAGTAGCCACTACCCAGGTCAAGACATAGAAAGAACTTCAGTAGCCGTCAAAGGAGCCTTCCGTGTGCCCCGTCCCAGTTGACCTCTTTGTTTCTCCAAAAATGATGACAGTTTTCAGTTAGCTATTTATAACTAACCCAAAAATCCTGGCTCTTAAAACAGGTGTTTATTTGCTCACAATTCTGCTGAACTGGGTCCAGGCTGGGTGGTTCTACTTTTTATTTTTGCTGGTGGTCATTCCTGTGGATGCATGCATCTGGTGGATCAGCTGGTGGCTGGACTTAGCTGACAAGGCTTTCTTGCACTCCGGGTGGCCTTTCTGCATGACCTCTCCAATAGGATACTGAACTGTTTAAATGGTGGGTCGGATCTTACATTGCTAGAGTGTAAAAGCATGTAGAAGCTTCTAGGACTTCTTGTGGCTTAGGCCTGGAATGGTGCTGCATTACTCTGCCACATTTTGTTGGTTAAAGCTGGTCTCAGGGCCAGCCCAGATTCAAGAGAGGACTACACACAGGCATGAACACCTATGTAGGCAGAGTACCGCCTCACTAATCCTAGCTTTTATAATAATGTCTCCCTCTATTTCCTTATGGTTTCATCACCCAACTATGTATTTTTAAACATTGTAGTCTCACTCACTTAAAAAGATGTCTCTTTTAATCTATACGTTTCCCCTGCATCTTTTACTTGCAGATGATCTGTTGAAAGGCTTGAGCTGTTTGATATGTAGAGTTGTCCACAGTCTGGAGTTTTCTCATGGTGCAGTTCCATGAATTTCTCCTGTATTTTCTACAAATTGACAGAGATGGTGAGACTTGATCAGTCTCACAATCAATCCTTTTTTAAAAACTTTTAAGTTCAGGGGAAGATGTGCAGTGTGTGCAGGTTTGTTACATAGGTAAACAAAGCACCATGGAGGCTTGTTGTACAGATTATTTCATCACCCAGGTATTAAGCCTAGTATTCATTAGTTATTTTTCATGATCCTCTCCCTCCCCCCACCCCCTTCACCCTCTGATAGGGCTCAGTGTCTATTGTTTCCTTCTATGTGTCCATGTGTACTTATCATTTAGCTCTCACTCATCAGTGAGAATAAATGGTACTTGGTTTTCTGTTCCTGTGTTACTTTGCTAAGAATAATGACCTCCAGCTCCAACCATGTTCCTGCACAGGACTGCATGCATGTGTTCATTGCAGTACTATTCACAACAGCAAAGATATGGAATCAACACAAATGCACATCAATAAAGAAAATGTGGTGCATATACACCTCGGAATACTATGCTGCCACAGAAAAGAATCAGTCCTTTTGTTAAGACTATAGGTGGTGGTATGTATTATTCATCTGGCGGTACATAATAGCTGGCTGCCTCTGTTTTTGTGATGTTAGTTGCTGTTCCGTTGATGCTTATTGCTGAGACCCATTAATTTATTGGGGGTTGAAAAATGGTGATATTCTAATATGTCATTTTGTTTTCATTTATTAGCTGGAATAATTTTATAGAGCAATACTTCCCATATCTGTCATTTGGTTACCTAGTATGATAGTTCAAAAGTAGGAAAAAAAAGTTATCTTTTCCTTTTATTTACCAGTGTTCAGTATAATCTATTGGTTTCTTGTCATCCCTTAAAGATGATCAATTGTCCTATAAAAATCATGAACTCACGAATCCCATTGTAATTCTTATTTTTATTGAAGCTCCAATTTCGCATCATTGGCCAATGAAAAACTCTTGAAGTTGGCTCCTGAGTCTTTTGGAAATTACCCCGTAGTATTTGATAGCTTCCTTGCCATTTGGTATGTCAAGATGTTTTAGGTTCATCCTGTTTCTTTCCTGTCCCACACCAGGAGTAAGCAAAATCTATAAGAACCCCTGATTTCTTTTAGTGGGAAATAGTATTTCAATATTACAATTTGAGTCTAGCTATATGTTCATTGCTACAACTGAGTTGGCCGTTATTTCTGGACATTTTTTAGTTTACAGAACTAGGGAAAATGTGTCTTTTTAATATTATATTTATACATATCCTTTTTCACACTGAGAATCATGGTTCTCAAAGACACTAGGCAATGATAGAATTAAATATGCTCAAATTCTCATTTGCTTTATCATACCAAATACACACAACAGTCTCAGAATAATAATACAAATACTGCTATCATCAATTAAGATTATGGAAAGCTGTTGAACAAACTGTTTTTAAAATCAGAGACGGAATTTTTGTATACGCTAATCCAATTCTTCTCCAACTTTATTTTATGATTTTACTATGTTAAAACATATAATCATTATATTCTATTCTCTTTTCTCATTCACTCTTTGTTTCACAATTAAGTGTTATTTAACACATCAGTCCTTATGTTGATGTCTCTCTGGTGTTTAGAGTTCATTATCTAGTAGATTCCTCAAGAAGAGCTCATGGGAACATAACAAAGAAGTATGAAGATAGGATTAATTAAGTGGTTCAGTGATATCACCAAAAGCCAGCTTATTTCTTTCTACTGTCTGTGGCCCAGCTCTCTTATGGTTGAAAGGTGGCTGCAGCAGCAAATATTATTAAATTCTTAGGCACAGCAATGTCCCAGAGGCTAAAAAGAGATCTGTCTATTCTTTGAGTCTCCTTATAAGAGCAAGGAAGCCTTTCCCAGATGCCTTACTAGCAGACTTTCCCTTACATCCCACTGATCAAAATTGGGTCACACATTCCTTCCTAAGCCATCACTGGCAAGAGTATGGAATTATCATGGTTTGTTTAGACCAATCAAGATTCACCCCTGAACTGGGGTTAGGGCCATTTCTCTGAAGCACATGGTTATAGGGAGGGTCATGGATACCCAAACAGAATCAGGTTCAGTTTAGCAAGAAGGAAGCATGATGGCTATTAAGTAGGTAACCAACATTACAGATTTTGATAAGTGTGATGAAGGGATTAAAAATAGTACTGAGACAGAAAACTGATGGTGGCAATTGGGCATGGAGATGAGATATACTTGGCTGTGGTATTCAGAAGGATAATAAGTTGCTATCTGTGTGAAGAACAAGGGGTAGTACATTCTAGTTAGAAAGAACAGCATATGGAAGGGGGAGGAGGGGGAAGTACTTGAAGAAACTGAAGAAAGGGTGTTATGTTGGGAGTGTGGTGAGCAAGAGGGAGGTTTGATGGGACGGGATGCCTGTTAATATTTTGTTACCTGGCCGGGCGTGGTGGCTCATGCCTGTAATCCCAGCACTTTGGGAGTCCCAGGCAGGTGGATCACCTGAAGTCAGGAGTTCGAGACCAGCCTGGTCAACATGGTGAAACCCTGTCTCTATTAAAAATACAAAATTAGCCAGGTGTGGTGGCACATGCCTATAGTCCCAGCTACTTGGGAGGCTGAGACAGGAGAATTGCTTGAACCCGCGGGGGTTGAGGCTGCGGTGAGCTGAGACTGCACCACTGCACTCCAGCCTGGGCAAGATAGAGTGAGACTCCGTCTCAAAAAAAAAAAAAAAATTTTTTTTTTCTTTGTTGCCTGTCTGTCACCACTAGAATGTAAGGTGTATGAAAGCAGGGTCTTTATCTTGATTCATTGCTATGAAATTAACAGCACTCTCAGCAAATAGATCAGTGTCTGGTCCACAGTTCCTGACTGATAAATATTTGCTTAATGCATGAATGAAAAGAGAACAAAAAATTTTAAACTGTAGTGAATATCTCAGAAAGTAAGAGAAGTATTGCATTTGTAAAATAGGTTCAGGATATGATGAAGAAACAAAAATAGAATAAGAAAGAGCTCTTGGAAATTAAAAATCTGATGATCAACATTTTAGAAAATCCAATTGTTGCTTTGGAAAATAAAGTTGAGGAGATCTTGCATCTAAATTCCAAGATCTAAAATTCTTATTTAAATTTAAACTATATTTCAATTATCATTATCAACTTAATTTTTCTCTTTAAAAATAATTTTAAGTATGTATATGTCAGATATTACACATTTGTCATAGTTGCTGATAAAACTTGTCTTTATTTTAACTTTCAGCATCTGTCTGCTTTGCTTAAAGAGTAGAGCACAAACATTAAAAGATGGAAAATAGAAGAGGCAATGTAAAAAAAATTAAAGGGTCAGTCCAAAAATTTCAATATCTGACTAACAGAAGTCCCAGAAAACAGAGAACAAAGAAAATGAAGGGGAGAAAATTATTAAACAGGTAAAAGCTTATTTTCTAGAACAGAAGATCATGTGTCTCTGGATTTATAGGGCCAAAGAATTCCTGGACTTCACTCTGAACTGGAAATAGTTCATGCTCCCATCATCTGAAGTAGAAAGGCCTTATAATATATAGGTATGGGTTAGAGTCTTCAGCAGTAGTGAGCAAAAATTAGCCCTGGACTAGAAGGCTGCTCTGGACCTGATCTAACAACAATTTAAGAGCAAACCTCAAACAGATCAAGCTGATCCCAAGTAACTTAACTGCCTGCTTGAATAAAGTGCAGATTCTTTATAGGAATACAACAAAATACCCATTCAACAATGTAAAATTCACGATGTCTAATATTCAGCATCCAGTTAAAAACTATCATAGTAGACAGAAGAAGAAGCAGGAAAATATCCACAAGTATAAAGAAAATAAATCAATAGAAATAGACTCAGGAATTATAGACATGGTGAAATTAGCAGACAAAGATGGTAAAGCAGTCCGTATATGCTCCATGTGCTAACAGAGAGGCAAACGTGAACATGATGAAAAAATGGAAGATATAAAAAAAAATCTTTCTGGTCTCCAGTCTTCAGGAAAGAGCAATATGACTACTGTGTTTCTGTAGCCTCCTGGAACATCTAGGCGGAATGTAGCTGTACTGACCTGCTACCAACATTCTCCATGGAGCTGGGAGAGGAACGAAGCAGCCTGCAGAGAACTGAATGTACACGGGGAGCTGCTGAGTTGGGGCTGGTCTGGGGCCAGAGCAGCTGAGCAGGATCAATTCAGAAATGAAGGAAAATTGTGGATGTTCCTTTAAAAAGCACATCATTATTGGTGGCCTTGTGCCCTTAGTTCTGGTTTGCACACAGAACAAGTGACAATTTCCATGATTAGCTAAAAAGAATTCAGAGATTTTCCAAATTTGTATTGAATGTGTTTGTTTAAAGGATTATTTCCTGTGTAACTCATTCAGCACGAGTTACACAGGAAAAATTGCCTAAGCAAAGCAGATGCAGGCTTAGAGCTTAAATAAAGTCAAATTTTATGAGTGACAATGGCAAATGTGTAATATCTGGAGTATAAATATTTAAAATGGTTTTGTTAGAGAGGAGAGTTAAATTAGTAAAAATAATTGAAAGATATGGTTTACATTTAAAGTAAGTAAGAATTTTAGAGCATGACTAAGACCTGAGCATGTCAAGTGATATGTAAGTTCCTAACTAAAAATGCTAACTCCTAGTCTGAGAAATGATAATCATTGTAGTAAAAGCTAACATTTGTTGAGTGCCTACTATGTGCCAGGCAAATAAATATCTCAGAAAAAAGGTAACAGGATATCAAATGCTCTTCCAGAAATTCTAAGTGTTTCTTCTAGAAATTCCAAGTATGCATAGCTTTTTCTTTAATGAAAAGGAGTATCAGCTTGATAGGATTTGAACACTCAGCTGCTTTAGCTACCTTAAATGAGTTAAATGGAAATATTTAGTGAACTTTTGATTCCATATCTCAATTCTAAATTATTTGGCTATTTGTGTGTGTGACTCCTTTGTCACACAAGCTGGAGTGCAGTGGTGTGATCTTGGCTCACTGCAACCTCTGCCTTCTAGGTTCAAGCGATTCTCCTGCCTTAGCCTCCTGAGTAGCTGGGACTACAGGCTCCTACCACCACAGTTGGCTATTTTTTCTTGTTTTGTATTTTTAGTAGAGACAGGGTTTCACCATGTTGGCCAGGCTGGTCTTGAACTCCTGACCTCAAGTGATTCACCTGCCTTGGCCTCCCAAAGTGCTGAGATTACAGGTGTGAGCCACTGTGCCAGGCCTTGGCTACTTTTTGAAGTGGATATTTTCAATGGGTGAGATGGTAGATTATAAATAGCTTAATCCAGATATTAAAATTCATCTAAATGTTAGCAACACATAATATGGAATTTATGAATAGGCCAAAACAGCCATTGCAACCACTTTAAGCTAACTTTAAATAAAATGATACTTTTTTGCAATTTCTTCATTATCAAATAAAATATTTATATTTGGGAAGTAAGGCATACAATAAAAAAAATAAAAATAAATGGAACTTTCACCTTTGTAAAACAGGCACGACAATTTCCTGAGGACTCGCTGAATCTGAAGTTGGATTCTCTGGAGATTTTGGACTTGTCGACTGGCTGCCTTCAGTTTCTGCTATGAAAATGAGGACAGTAGTAATGCCCAGTGAGAAAAGGAGAGTCAGAAATGAATAATATGATGTAGTAAATGTGATATAATTCTCACATTTCCAAGTCCTACCATTACGTTAATCAATTTGTTTTACTATCAGTAATGGCATCAGGCCTTTGTAGAGTAAATAATTGGCTTTCACATACTGCTGAATAATACCTAGCTCACACATTTGTTCTGCAGACTAATTAATGTTTCAGAGTGTTTAAACACAATGCCTCTACAGAAGCAATGGCATTATAATGTGTTGGGACACTCTAGTATTGTAATTAGTGCTAATTAGGTTCTTTTCAACAGCTTGTGGAATTTACAAATTACTGCCTGTAAGATATTCTGCTTTATTTATTCCTTATGAAAGAGTCAGATGCAAGGGTTTAAACAGGCAACTTTAAACAATTATTCTCAAGGTCCTACACATACTCCTTCCCTCAAACCAGGGAAGGGCAATAGGAAGACTCCCTTCTCGGGATGGTTGTGAGGGAGAGCAACCCCGAGTGGTATGCTAGGAGCCAGCTCACACTGACTGGCAACAGCTGAATCCAGGCATCTTTTCCTAACTCAGAGCTCAGTGACATCACATTGGTAGCTTGAAGTCAGCCATGGTGGGAGTCTTTTTGTGTTGTTGTTTTTTGAGACCCAGTTTACCAGCACATCACTGCTGGTGTCCTTCTCTTCAATGTAGGGAAGCTTGTGGCAATGTTAACCAGTGGGCAGTGGCCTGAAGCCGTGTTTCAGTTGTACATTAATTAGAATGGACTAACTGCTGAAACAGATGTCCCTCAAAGCTCAGTGGCTTATGATGATTTGTATCTCACTCATCACACTATCCAAGGTGATTTGGTGGGGGGCTAATGAAGGGCAGTGGGCTTGTGTGTGGACCCAGACTCTTTTCATCTAGTGCATGGTACCATGGACACCTTTGGTGGTTTGTTGAAGCCTATGGACTCCTTTTTAGAGTAACATTTTTAAAGGAAAAAAAAAAAATATATAGAGGATGATAAAAGAAACCAATTTTATTGAACTGTAGTTATCAAAATATTTTTAAAATCTGTGATATGATAATATATGTGCTCTTTATTAATGCATTCAATGACAAGTTCTCATGGAGCGTTTAATAACTACTGTCGTTTTGAAGAAGTGCTATTCTAAGATATGCAGCACCTTAATGTGCTAGGAAAACATCTGTGAGCTCTATTGGTGACAAAGTCACAAGTACTGCTGAATTCCACTGTGTTTTGTTGCCTACAGTCAGAATTGGAGGAAGTGCTGAATTTGAGTTGAAGGTTAATGAAACACAGGTGTTCTTTTCCTCCAATGTTTGGATGGCCTGAATTCTATCCACAGAGCCCAAGATGGGCTACAGGCCCCAGATTAATAATCCCTGACTTGGCTGGGCATATCCCAGCACCTTAGAAGGCCCAAGGCAAGAGGATCACTTGAGACCAGTAGTCTGAGGCTGGCCTGGGCAACATAGTGAGACCTCATCTCTACAAAAAACAAAAATGAGCCAAATGTAGTGGCACATGCTTGTAGTCCCAGCTACTTAAGAGGCTGAGGTAGGAAGATCGCTGGAACCCAGGATCAAGTGATGCTGCAGTGAGCTGTGATTGCATGACTGCATTCCAGCCTGGGCAAGAGTGAGAATCTGTCTCTTAAAAAAAAAGAAAATAAAAGATAAAAAGAATCCCTGACCTAGTGGCTGGTGGCTTCATGATCCTTACGGCCACAAAGACTAAGCGGACGCTGTGCATACATCTGCAGATAAGGGCAGATAGACAGTGGAGGATTATGTGGGTAGATTTTGTGCTCCAGGCCTGGAGGTGGCTTACATTATTTCTGCCAACTTTCTCATCTCCACATGACACACCTTACCTTTGTATCTTTCAACTGGCAATTCCTGTCAAAGGTCCTATCCCTTGTTTTTATTGTCACCTTTTCCTTTATATCACCTCAGCATGTTGAACCTAACATTTCAATGAACACATTTTCTACTTTAAGTGGATTCTAATTTTGAAGGTAGGGTATATGCTTCTTATTCTTTATGTAAGAAAAGTTGAGACTGGGCTCGGTGGCTCATGCCTGTAATCCCAGCACTTTGGGAGGCTGAGGCAAGCAGATCACCAGGTCAGGAGATCGAGACCATCCTGGCCAACAGGGTGAAACCCCATCTCTACTAAAATACAAAAAATTAGCCAGGCGTGGTGGTGTGCACCTGTAGTCCCAGCTACTCAGGAGGCTGAGGCAGGGGAATGGCTTGATCCTGGGAGGCGGAGGTTGCACACTCCAGCCTGGTGAGAGAGCAAGGCTCCATCTCAAAAACAAAACAAAAAAGAAAAGAAAAGATCAAAACCTTCTAAACCTATTTGTCCAGTGGAGCAGCCATTAGGGACGTATAACTAATGAGCACTTGAAATGTGGCTAGTCCCAATTAAGATATGATGCAAGTTTAAAATACCAATTTTGAAGTTTTAGTAGAAAGAAAATAACATAAAATATTTAATTAATATTATTTAATACAAAACTATTAATAGCAATTACACATTGAAGTAATACAATTTTGGCCCTATGATTGGGCTAAATAACAAAAATTAAAACTAATGTAATCATTTTTTAAAATTTTTTAATGTAGTTACTGGAAGACAAAATAACATTTGAAGCTTACATCTATGGTTCACATGGTATTTCTTTTAGACAGCTGCTCTTGAATAAAGATTCATAGAAGATTCATAGAGCTGCAAGGAAACCTAGAGATAAGCATCTAATCCAACTCTTTTATTGTAATCTCAGAAGCTGAATGAGCTATTCCCATCTGCCTAGCTAGTAAAGCACACATAGGCTTGGAATTCAGGTCTCTATACTCCTGGTGCAGAGCTCTTTTCATAGTCCATGGTATCCAACCAAACCAAACCAAACCAAACATTTCCAAGATTTAATTTTCCAGTTCAAACCAGAATATACTCTGATTCTGAGTTACACATAAGCACCCTGAAAATGACAAGTCTTTTTTCCAATCTGGTGTATTATTCAACCCTTGACTTAAAACTTAAGGATAATTTCCCCTGCCCCTGAAGACTGCAGGCACAAGCAGCCAGACAGACAGGCTGGTGCTTGACTCCCTCATTAACCCAGATAAAAGAGGCCCTGAGGTCGTTTGCCTTTGCCCTGGTCTTCTGCATTTCCCTTAGCTGAATGGTTAAACTCATAAAGAAATGCTAAAATATTCTTATCTCTTCTGAATTTTGTCTTAAAGGGACGGAAAGATGTGAAAACCTAGTATTTCACATGACTACCCCTTTTTCCTAGCCAGAAGGTGGCACCCTGGATAGCATTTAAGGGAAATAATGGATGAGTTTCATTTTCTTTTGTCTCATTTTCTGTTCTTGGCTTCCACTCTAGACCTATAGCCAAATTCCCAAGGTCTGGAATATTTTCTGACCTTTTTGTCCTAGAATATTCCGAGGTTTTCCCCACCCAACTCACTCCCCCTCTCTAACTCACCGATTTCCATAAAATCATATTTGAGCCATTGTGTATGTAGATAATGTTTCAGATAACGGCTTAGATTTTTAAAAAGTTTCTTATCTTAAACAACGTAGTGCCAATACATAATCTTTCCCTCTTGGGAATTTTAAGTAATGAAGTGCTCCTTGAATCATATAATTTGTAGTTGAAATTGAAATAACATCATTACCTTATTCAGTGTTCTTTGGGAAACATCCCCGCTAGGCTGTAAGGTTGTCTCATTTTCTCTGAACTTTCTCACCATTTTCAGTGGTTTCTGGAATGTTAAGTTCTGAGAAGCCATAAGATATGTCTCCTGACCCATGACAACTTTAGTGACTAACCCACTTACTGACACATTTCATGTTTCAGCATTTCCTCCCTTCAGTATCATTATTTGGCACTTTCACAAGAAACTCCTGAGGTGTACTATAGCTAACTGCTTTGTTTATTTCAAATCATCACTGCTATTGACATCAGTGGATGCCTGAGAAAGGGAGCACAAACCTTCATGTCTCCATATGTTTTTAATGAAAATATCTGAGGCCTTAAGGTGTGTTGATAACCAAACTCAGCGTTTCTCCAGGAATATGTTTAAATTTTTGCATTGTTTCTTCTAAGGAGAAATATACACATATGATGTATTTTGCAAAAGAGCATAAGTTTCACTAAGATATGTAAAAGATGCTTTCAAAATGATATTTGTAATATGTCTCATTTTTAGAAGAGTGGACAAAATAAAATGAACTTACAGAGTAACTAAACCCTTAAAAAACATTTACCATAAAATGTTAACTGTGCAGCTTTCTTGATTCAGTAGGGCACTGGCTGTGGAGGTAGAGCACCCAAGTACAGATAATGGCCCCATCTCTTGCTAGCAGTGCTACCTTCTGCAAGTTATCTAACCTTCTCTAACCTTGGTTTCTTCCACTACAAAGTGGGGATAATAGTACCTCAGAAGGCTGTTGTAAAGACTCATTGCACTAAATCCTTGTAAAGCACTTAACACTGTGAT
Source organism: Rhinopithecus roxellana (assembly GCF_007565055.1). Classification (NCBI taxonomy): domain Eukaryota; kingdom Metazoa; phylum Chordata; class Mammalia; order Primates; family Cercopithecidae; genus Rhinopithecus; species Rhinopithecus roxellana. The sequence continues at coordinate 135,019,247 of NC_044556.1, read as the reverse complement.
AGGGATATGGACTCTCAACAACTGGTAGATGTTTTATCATTTATAATAGTATACCTTCTGCAATCTAAAGTCAAAGATTTTAAATAAACTGTAGATCAAATAAAATACTTTTCTTCAAAATCCTTAGTCAACCAGTCCTGGAGCCAGTTGGAACCAGAACTGAATTTCTATACATTTTCTATAATTTATGGAGTTGAGACTACAGCATGCTTCAGACTTAATAGACAGCATAAACTTGAGGGGCAAGTACATGAACTTGGTGCAGAAGAACTTGTTTGAATCCTGGTTCTGGCACATACCATGTGACTTTGGGCTTGTCTTTAGGCCTCGGTTTTCTCATTAGTGAAACAAGTTGTTTAATTGATGGATTAACTCTTTTCAAAGAAACTTACTTAGAATGAACTTATAAACCTTAATTTGGAGCATTTAGTTGAAGCTTGTGCAACCCATGGCCCGTGGGCTGCATGTAGCCCGGAAAGGTTTTGAATGTGGCCCAACACAAATTCGTAAACTTTCCTAAAACATTATGAGATTTTTTTGTGTGTGATTCTCTTTTTTAGCTCATTAGCTATCCTTAATGTTAACATATTTTATGTATGGCCCAATACAATTCTTCTTCTTCCAATGTGGCCCGGGGAAGTCCAAAGACTGGACACCCCTGGTTTAGTCCTTAAAACCTCAAACGTCATGGAACACATCAATTTTTTTTTTTTCTTTTTTTGAGACAGGGTCTTGCTCTGTCACCCAGGCTGGAGCATAGTGGCGCGATGGCTCACCGTAACCTCAGTCTGCTGGACTCAAGCTAACCTCTCACTTCAGCCTCCTGAGTAGCCGGGACTGTAAGCATGTGCCACCACACCTGGCTTATTTTTTCAATTTTATTTTGTAGAGATGAGGTCTTGCTACATTGCCCAGGCTGATCTTGAACTCCTGGACTCAAGCAATTGCCCACCTTGGCCTCCCAAAGTGCTGGGATTACAGACATAAGCCATCACGCCTGGCCTATCTATTTCTTATAATAATGAAGCATTCATTGTGTGTCTTTCCTTCTAGTCGTCAAATAGAAATATGCCCTGTTCTGTGAAACAGGATGAACAAAACAGACTAAATCCCTGCTCTCATGGGACTTACATCATGAAGGTGGTGGTAGGGAGAAATAAAATTAAGAAATAATAAGATGGTATCGTTGCCAAGGAAGATGAAGCAGGGAGGTCCGTGTGGTTACAGAGGAATGAGCAATGGGAACTGTGAGCAGAGACAGGGCAGCAACGTAGGTGGGATCACATCTTAGGGGGATTTATAGGCCATTGGAAGGACTTGGGTTTTTACTCTGTGTAAGAAGAGACACCATGGGGAGTTTCGAGGAGAGGAATGCCATAGTCTAAATTATCTGACTGTTGTGTAGAGAATAGACTGTAGGGGAGACAAGGGAGGAAGCAAGTCAGACAGGAAGAAGCTAGAGCTGTGATCCAGGCCAGGGATTATGGTGGTGTGGACTAGGGGGTAGCTGGAGGTAATGAGACATGGTTGGGTTATAAATACATTTTGGAGGTAGAACTGACAGGATTTGTTGATGAAGTATGTGGAATATGAGGGGAAAAAAGTGGCTTCAAGGATGACTCCACGATTTCTGACCTGAACAAAAGAAAGAATAGAGTTGCTGCTTATTGAAAGAGGGAAGACTGAGGGAACACATTTGAGGCAGAAAATGAAGAGTTCTCTTTTAGACAGGCTAAGATTGAGATTCAAGTGGAGATGTCAGCTAAGCCGATGGATGTCTCATCTGATAATCACTGTCATTTGTTAAGTGGCGTCTTTAACTACCTGCCAGGCACTAGGGTAAGAACATTATACACGTTACCTCATCTAAATTCTCATAATAACTCTCCAAGATAGGTACTGTTATCATTTGCAGATGGTGAGACTGAAGCCCAGGGAGACTGTGGCGAAGGCCACGTAGCTAATATTTAGTGCACATGGTCCTTCTTGAAGCCAAAGCCCTACTCTTGCATACAATGCCACTCACTACACAGCCACTAGAGGAGGCGGCTGGGTGTCAGAAAAATTGAGCTGAGTTCATGCTTCCATAAGGAGTTTGCTGTATGGCTTATATCCATTGTCTCAACCTTTTTCTGTCTTAATTCTCATGGATACCTTGAAGGTTATTAAATTCAGGTCAGAAATATCATTTACTATTTAAGAGCAGAAAGATGCTGATGATATATGCTTACAATATATTTTACTTCTGATGATTACAAGTAATTTTCAGCACCAAATATTGTAATTCAAGGGAGCAGTAAGAACTGTCATGTAATGAAATTATTGTTTCCCAAGGAAATAAGGTTGGATGCTGATCTATGTCAATTGTTGTCTTCTTTTATAGCTGAATTAGGCATTTGGCCATGACTTTTCATTTCTAGCATAACCTAATCGAAAACCAGCTTCTTATTGTGACGCTCTTGAGCAAGTGAAGTTTTTCAATCTATATTTCAAGATAGCCTTTAGATGAACAAGCAGAAGTATTATCATGATGTTCTCATTTGCATAAGCATCTTCTTGACAGGTCATCAGATATCTTTATCGTTCTTGGGTACATTTCATGGGCTGCTGAAAGCATTTCATGATCTCTAGCAATTCATCTTTTTACCTAGCTTAATGGCCCTTGTTACATATCAGGAGAATGATGGAGTGAAAAGGCAATGTGTCCAGGGCCTGCCTGCCTAAAAATGTGGAGAAAATTACATTGGGGAATAAATTATATTAACTCCTTCTCATCATTCAGTTACCTTTTGTAAATTTCATCTCACTATGCTAAACAATCCTGGATGGCCTGGGAAAAATGTCGTGCACCTTCTCACCAACAGGTTCAGATTCCTTGTTCATCGTCAAGATAATAGAGACCAATTATATTATCTCATGAGATTATCTGCATCTAAATTAACAGACTCCTCCGCACTAGTGAACAGGGTGAATGTATTCATTTGGGTTGGGGTTGAGTGGGGTTCTTACCTTTATAACTCTTGTTTTTTTAAAATGATTTTGGAGATAAAGCAAATAAAAAATTATTATCTTGATGGAGTAGTTTTAAAGAAACATTTGATGGAATTATCTTTTTATTGTTTCATTCTTGGCCTCCACTCAACAATAATGATGGTGGTAGTGATGGTGATGACTGTTGACTGCCTGGGGGTGTAAGAGCCTTACCTGCAGCTGGTCTGTGACAGGGCAGGGACTCAAACCCAGTACTGCATAATTTTCTGTGGATATTGTCATCCCCAATTTCCCAATTAGAAACTGAGACTTAAATTCTAGTCTGAGATTCTTCACTTGATTATGTGCCCCTTAGCATAATCCTAGTTCAATTTTAAGAGTTACTCTGAAGGAAAAACTTTTTTACAGAACTAATGACTCCTCTGCTTTCAGAGGGAAGTGCAGTGTGCTATCTCTTACCCTTACTTAAACTTATAGTAGGTTGGACAAGCAGGAGAAAAACTTGGGTGGCTGTGTGACTCAATGGAAAGAGTGGAAGAAGGATTCAGGGCAGCCCATGTTTGGGTACTCTTTGCGCAACTTATATGGCTGAATTTCAGTTCCTTTGTATGTGAAATGGGATAATAACAATTAATTTACATTTTGTCGTGAGAATTAGGTTATGCATGTACTGTATTCCATTCATAAGGGCTCAATAAGTGGTGGTTACTCTTTTTTTTTTTTGAGATGGAGTCTCGCTCTGTCGCCCAGGCTGGAGTGCAGTGGCACATCTTGGCTCACTGCAAGCTCCGCCTCCCGGGTTCACACCATTCTCTTGCCTCAGCCTCCTGAGTAGCTGGGACTACAGGTGCTCACCACCACACCCAGCTAATTTTTCATGTTTTTTTTTTTTAGTAGAGATGGGGTTTCACTGTGTTAGCCAGGATGGTCTGGCTCTCCTGACCTCATGATCTGCCCACCTCGGCCTCTGAAAGTGCTGAATATTCCACTTTCAAAGAAAAGAAAATCTCTCGCCAACTGTCAGAGTACAATAAATCCAAAAGATCCAAAAGATTTTAGAACAAGAATTAGGGAAAAATATTAAAAGCCATTACTTTTATTTAAATATTTTAAGTAACAATTAGTTCTGACTCTAAATTACTACATAAAACACAAAGAAAAATAGAAAAAAAGTAAATTATCCATGATCCTTCAATCTGTTGTTAAGTAATATTAGTATCTATTTCCTTTCTCTTCTTTCTCTTTTCAATATTTCATATAAGCATATCCACACACATAAAAAACAAAATTTGGATCATATTTTGTATAAATCTTTATACTGCTGCTCCACATTATATTGTAAACATTTCCCTTATCATTAAATAGTCTCCAAACTCTTAAATTTTACTGGCTGTGGAGGATACTAGCTGTCATATGTCCTATAATTTATTTAACCATTCTCTTCTTGTTGGAAATTTAGGTCATTTTAAATTTTTCATTACTATAAATAATATTTTAGTGAACATCCTAATGCATAAATATTTATATGAATCTCTGATTACTTTCTTAGAATTACTTCTTAGGTGTCAAAATGTGCATAATTTTTAAAAATTATAGTTTTAAGAAGAAAGGCCATCATAGATGCATAATATATCAGCCACACTGAATTTCTCACCTCTTGGAACACAGTAACTGGTCTGGACTCTCGGTAGCAGAAGTTTTATCTTATTCATTTTCCTACCCCTTTTGTGTTCCATGATATCTGTCCTATTAAGGTCAACTTGTTTGTTGAATGAATGAATAAATGAATACATGTATGCTTTGAACAGAAGTTAATTGAGTCTAGACCTGTTTCAGATAGAAATGTGCTGGAATTAGCTCTTTCTAAGTACCATATATATCTAAGGAACTCTTGAAAACAAATTCATAAGCTTATATAATGGACCATTATGATAGTTCTTATTCCTAAGGATTCTTTTATTTTTATTTTCTATTTTTGAATATCCCAATATGCTTATCTGGGACTAGGTTGAATAAATAATTTGAGAATTCTTTTTCTCCATTATTTTTCCACTTTGCTGGAAGTGGAACATTTGGGGGACATTTCTGTATGTCTTATAGTTTAAGGAGATTACGGTAAAGGAATAAACATCACGTGCTTGCTCTTTTGAAAGGGAATTTGAAGGTCATTAAAGATAATTTCATGCTTGAATGCCCTTACCAAGGGGGTAAGCAGCTTTCAATACCTCCAGTAATAAGAAACTCACTATCTCCTGAAGCCAATCAATTCATATTTGGGCAGTTATTTTGTTAGTGAGTTGTGCCAGGACTGAATTCTTACTAGTTTCTGCACCGCCTCTTGGCTCACACTTAGTTCCTGTGCCAAGTCCTCTGCCATTTCCTCTTGCCTAGGCCCAGCCAGCTCTCTCTGGTCTCTGGCCTCTGGCCCTTGATCAGCACAAGGCTCCTATCTATATAGGAAGGGGGGTTCAATGTACAGGAATCTGGGATTCAAACCCAGGATTATTTGGTCAAAGCCAGGCCTTTAAAAAAATTATTGCTGGAAAATATACATATTTATCATGTTAAACATTGGTAAGTGTGCAATTCAGCAGCATTAAGTATATTCACAATATTGTATAACCATCACCACTATCTATTCCCAAAACATTTTCATCATCACCAACATAAAGTTTATACTCATTAAATAATAACTCCCCATTCTTTCTTCCCCCAGACCCTGGTAACCTCTATTTCACTTTCCATCTATGAATTTGCCTGCTCTATGTGCCTCATATAGTTAAATAACACCATATTTGTTCTTCTGTGTCTGAAGCCAAACTCTTTTTTACTACACCCTACCTTCATAGCATCGCTTTCTATCACTAATGCAATTTGTCTACTTAACCTTTTTAAAGTCATTTGAGTACAAGAACTGTCACACTTTTACAAAGATCTCAAAGACTTGGACTACATGTCATTTGATCCAACAGAAGGCAAGGTAGGAGAAACAATGCACTTTTTTTTTGGACAGAGTTTTGCTCTTGTTGCCCAGGCTGGAGTACAATGGCATGATCTTGGCTCACTGCAAACTCTGCCTCCCGAGTTCAAGTGATTCTCTTGCCTCAGCCTCCGGGGTAGCTGGGATTACAGGCATGCGCTGCCACACCCAGCTAATTTTGTATTTTTAGTAGAGACAAGATTTCTCCATGTTGGTCAGGCTGGTCTCAAACTCCCGACCTCAGGTGATCCATCCGCCTTGGCCTCCCGAAACAATGCATTTCTTTGTTTTGAACTATATACTCCTTTTAAGGCAGCTTTTTCTTCCTGTTGTTCCAGATTTCTTTTTATGAAAATATGAGGAGTGGAGAATGTGGCCCTCCCCTCCCAATAGCAGTTATTCTAGTTTTTATTCTGCTTTTTAAAAGAAATATCTCTATTATTTCTCCAATAAATTTGATAGCAACTTTTAGTTTGAAAACAATTACTATTTGCGATCTATTTTTTTATCATGAAATTTCAAACCTTCCCACTAATATCAACTCCATAATCTTTCCTGGTGCTATAATTAAGCTCCAAGGCTTAAATAAATCTGCATACATTTCCATTCATCCTTCCTCTTTCCTCTTTTTGAAAATCAGATCTACATTTGTCCAACTCTTCCAGCACTCCCACAGGTTGACAACAGTTTAGCATTCTTATTTGTAAATTTTCTCAGCATGCTGGATTGTTGTTATTTTATAGAATCTCACTGTTCACTTTAAATCTCTTTACTAATCTTCAGCTTCCTTTTTCTGTAACCATATTTAGTCTACTATTTTAAGTCTGACAATCACTATTCTTGGAAAAGAAGTAATTATGAAAGTAATAGGGGAGCAGTTCTCCTTTCACTTTGTTATTCCAGCAACATGATGTCATTGGTGCCAAACATCTGGCTTATTTCTCCCTTGTATTCCTTTTGTTCGTAACATAACCATGAGAATGCTTCTTGCTGTTTTTACAAAGTATAGGTCTTAATCTATCTGTCTCTATTTTTTAAGAGACCCAAAACTCTCTTGCATTTGTCGTTGAGGAGCCCCTCTTTCTTTTTTTTTAATCCTAGCACTTTGAAATCAGCAGTCATAATAGAACTATGTAGAAAACCCCATCCTTTCTTCCTTGGTGGAATCACCATCTGTGACTATACAGACAAAATTGTCCATAGTCTGTGGACAGATGGATGCTATTTGACTCTCATTCAGAAGGCTCTTCCCACAGAGTCATGATTCTGCTTCTGCTGAGCCTTTTGAAATCTGCCTTCTTGAAGTCCAGGCTTTCTTGTCATCTTTTCAGTGACTCTCTATCTGGCTATAAGAAATGTCAGGGTAAATGTCTTTTATCTATTGCTGTTGGAATGGAGTTGGACAATTAACCAAAAGACAGTTAAAGTAGCAAATTATTAAAAGATACACATATCTTGAATCTTTTAACTTAAAATATATTAATGAAACCAGTATATTCACTGGCTACTCTTTGACATAGGGCTAAGGTCTTTTTTTAAAGATTGCTTGCAGTCCCACATTGTCATTTTTGCATCATCTATACTTTTCAGTCTTAATTTCTTTTAAGTTGGGCAAGACCTTGTAAAGAAATCTGATGACAGAATCCATCTAGATCTGTATTTATAGTTGTTTTACCTATGTGTAATTTAACAGTAATTATTTTTAGAAACTCTTTATCAAAACTTTCTAAAGCATATTTTACAAAGAGAGTGAAAAGCCTTGGATGAGTAGAGGGTGGTTTAGAGGGTTTCTGCCATGTTCTCGCATGACATCATTGATTTCAACCAAGGTTCGTTATTTCACTTCACTAGCTGGTATCTCTCCAAGTAGCAGTTCCCCTGGTTACTTCCTCTCTATATAAAGAAAAATTCAGTACAGGCAGTAACTTGCCAGACTTTCTGCTTTTAGTTTAGAGTCTCCAATCAAATGTAGTGGAAGTTTCCCATCATAACTGTTTCATGCCTCTATGTCAGCATTGTAAACTAAATTAGGAACATATCTCTCATTTCTTCCGTTTGGACAGACAGTTTGTTAATATCTATTTCATTAATATTATGATTTCTTTTCCTCTTATTTAATGCTTTTTCAAATGCCTCTGCATTTTCATTACCATCTAGGTGCATGGATTTTCACACAGGTGAGGGGTATTTGTTTACCTCCTTTCCTTACAGATATTTCTCTAGAATACTACTAAATCCTAGTAATTATTATGAGATTGTATTTACCAACTTATTCTCAAGTTCCCATGCTCTGGCCTGGACCTATAGAGCTATAAGACCCTTGAGAGTATTACTTTGGAAACGTTTTCCAGTTGTTTTCCTGTAGGAATCTCATGGCTCCTCTCCCACTATTCTTTTCCCCATGACATTACTGCAGACCTTTATGGTAACTGATTTCATGGTTTTATATAAGTATTGCTCTGTTTACTCTCCTATACTAAGTTTAGAGACAGCTTAATGGTCTCCAAGACGTTCTTGTCCTCATGCCATGTACTCCAACCCTACCCAAAGTCCATTCCTGCATTACTTAAAGGCCACCAAACAGAAAATATCCTAGTCACCACGTACCTCTTCATAGTTAGCTGTTCACTTTCCCAATATTCTCTCTTTTTCAAAGTCCTAACTATTGAGAGGAAGAAGCTATAACAACCCCACCTGTGTGCCTGGGTCTTCTAGTCTTCAGCTTGTGACTTCTTAGATGCCAATGCTGCTTCTCTGTCTTCGAGCAGTGAAGTCATTCCCATAAAGACCCAAGTATTGAATCACAGATTAGTAGGCTTAGTATGTCTCAGCAGACTGTTATAATCTAGAACTAGTCACCAGAAAGATGGACAGCAAGCTTGACTGACCATATCTTATCTGCACAGAGCCTTTCATTATCACCAATAAGGAATGGTGACCATCATCCACCCTCTACCCTTCTACTAGTAAAAGGGTGTCCTTTTCCTCCATGTACACAAAGACAGCAATCAGCAACGTTTGTAGAGGTAACTGTGTAGCTGTTGCTGTACCATGTGTCAGGGACAAATGTAGTGTCTGATTTTTCCACATCTTTTTGCAAGATCATCTTATCCATCTCACCCTGTTTTTGTGATAAGCTTAAAATCCTGAGCTTTATTTTTTCCCTTTGGGTTGTATTCTTCCATAGTGAACTATATACTCTTATATCGCCTCAGTGTCTGGTGTAGTGTGTTAGAAAACTTAGAACTTAATAAAGATTTTTAAGTTAATTCACATAAGCTAAAATTCCACTTATATGAGCAAAGATTTTGGGAGTAATTTTTAAAAATATTATTTATTATTATTATTTGCTTCTCTTTGATAGCTGTGGTACTAGGATTTTTGGGGGTCATTTTTGAACAATAATTTGCAGTTGCTGAGTTATTAGTCTATGACTTGATACACTGCATTTCCTTAGCAAGTTGCATATATTCAAGCAGCAAGATATGTGGTCAACTTCTAAATAGTATGGTTGTTGTTGTTGTTGTTTTTCTGTGTCATTCAGCATTATCCTCTGAACCCCAAATACAACCTCTTTGCCTCTATCAGGAAAATAGAAATTCTTCTCTAAGAAATGGCTTTGGTGCATTGGGAGACTAGAGTTGCAGTGATCGGGTGCCTATATTAATCCCAAAGAGTCATCATTTGAAAAATTGAATTTAAGTCTGAAATAAAACATCCATAAGATTGAAATGTAATCTCTTTTCTTTATTTTCTCAGGCTAAACCCCTTGTTTTTCCATTTGTTGGTCAATGCAGGCTTCCCGTGGAACTCATTCTGATCAAATTTTGTAACTGAGAATATCAGCCTTGCTAGTTTCAGAAGGGTTCTTCACAGACATCTAAATCAAAGTGTCTTGACTCCAGGTCAGGGAATTGGAAGGAGCAGAATTTTATGTCTACTATGTTTTTCTTTCTGGTATCCAAAGCTTTCGGCAGATTATTAAAGGGGCTTATGACCCAAACGTAATCATTTTTATAGACATCTTAGATTATAAGAAGAGATATCACTTCCCAAAACAGCAAAATGCTAAGCTCTCATTCCCCCACTGATGTTCTTCTGTTCTTCTCTTTGCCTATTACTTTTTCCTCTTCTTGGAAAGAATAATTGAGGATTTTTCTGAAACATCCTGATTTTCGAGTCACATGGAGGTGCCTTTTCTCATATTAGATGTGAGAAACCACAGGGCTGGCTGCGTTGTCAGTGCAGACTTACAAGGTGAGTGTGAGACTGGTCCTATCAGCCACTGCCTCAGAGCTGAATATGGCCAGTTAGGTAGGCACATCAGCAGGCAGCGTCCAGGAGGAACCTGATTCTTTTTTTTTTTAATTTTTTTTTTTTTCTGAGACGGAGACTCACTCTGTCGCCCAGGCTGGCATGCAGTGGCGTGATCTGGGCTCACTGCAAGCTCCGCCTCCCGGGTTCACTTCATTCTCCTGTCTCAGCCTCCCGAGTAGCTGGGACTACGGGCGCCCGCCACCACGCCCGGCTAGTTTTTTGGATTTTTAGTAGAGACGGGGCTTTACCGTGTTAGCCAGGATGGTCTCGATCTCCTGACCTCGTGATCTGCCCACCTCGGCCTCCCAAAGTGCTGGGATTACAGGCTTGAGCCACCGCGCCCGGCCGGCTTCTGTCAGTTTCATCTGTGTTCTTCCTACTATACTAGAGATGTGGTTCAAAGCAGTTTTTGTATTTTATAACCCACAAATTGTATCTCATTTAAATTGAAAACAACTAAATGGACTTAAAAAAGTATTACTTTAATGCACACAGGAAGTGGAAAGATACAGTACTTACGAAGTTCTTTTTTTGATAGTTTATTATTGTGTTTCTTGGTTTGTATAACTTTCATTATGACCTATCAGCTCCCTGAGAAATTATTCTGCAGATCAATAATTTGTGTGTATTTGAGTAAATGATAACTCAAAGACTTCAGTAAACTTTAAATTGTCTACTTAATTTGTTTTTTAAAAAACTGTAGGCACAATTATGATACTATGCATTGTCTTAAGGTAGTTTCTGTTATTGGGCTATTAGCTATGGGAGGTTGAGTCAAGATTAGTCAGAGAGCCGCAGAATGAGTGGTTGAAAAATTTGTTACAAGTTAGGGCAAATATGGTCTCCTCTGTCTCTGAGCAGCTGATCTGTTACTGAATCCTGGTTGTAGCTGCATCTCTGAGAATATTGCAGAAACATGACCACAGACATCAATCTGTGTTATTACTTAGCATGGAACACAGGGAAACACTTCTCACTGGCATTTACTAAACAGAGTAAAACAACTATCATTGTAAGATACATGTGTTATGCTCCTCCATCTCACACCCCCAGGGATCTAAATTCAGGAGATCTAGGGGATCTTTCCCAATTTTTTTTTTTTTTTTTTTTTTTTTTTTTTTTTTTTTTTTGAGACAGGGTCTTGCTTTGTATAAGCCCAGGCTGGCGTGCAGTGGTGCGATCTCGGCTAACTGCAGCCTTGACTCCCCAGGCTCAAATGACCTTCCCACCTGAGCCTCCTGAGCAGCTGGGACTACCGGCAGGTACCACCATGCCCGGCTAGTTTTTGTGTTTTTTGTAGAGACAGGGTTTTGCCATGTTACTCAGGCTGGTCTCAAATTCATGAGCTCAAGCGATCTACCTGCCTCGGCCTCCTAAAGTGCTGGGATTATAGGTATGAACCACTGCGCCCGGCTCTCCCACATTCTTTAAATGAAAGTGTTGACATTTTAGGTCTTTAACTTTCCTAATTTAGAATAAGACTTAGAGTTGAGAGGGAAAGGATTGCCAAATAGCTTCAATTGCTTTAGTTTACTTTCCTTAATTTTTCTCTCTTCAAACTCTTCTTTCTTTTTCCTCCTTCCATTTGTTAAAACTATAAGTGCTTTGGGTACTGTCGTAAGTGATGTTCAGAGTCAATACAATGTATATCAAATTTTCCCATAATGTGAACTGGAAAATAATTGGAATATAAGAAAGGATAGACTGATATGTGTCCGGATGCCTTCTCTGTTGTCCCTGTTTCCGGCACATTGCCCCCCTAACCCGCTGGGAGATGTAGGGAGTCAACCTGTTCAACACGTCTCAAGCAGATGGAGTGATGAAATGTTGATTTCACCATACTTTCCCACTAAGAAATAGAATGGTCCTCCTCACATTTTTGCAGCGGTCATCTATTTCATCTATTAACTGAGAATGCAGAGTGTGCCTGAGCATTTTTACTCACAGAACTAATGAGAAAAGTTAAAAAAAAATTTATTATGCAAGTGGTTTGCTTGACTTTCTTGCGAAATGCTCATAGGAAGTTAACAGGAATTGTATTATTATCAGAAGGTTTTAAGACAACACAATTTTCCCCCTAGCCCACTACCAAAATACATTGCGGTATACTAATTTACACAAATTAGGGTACTATATACTTGTTACTATGCTTTCATCAGAAAAGCATTTAAAATCAACAGATCGGCCGGGCACGGTGGCTCAAGCCTGTAATCCCAGCACTTTGGGAGGCCGAGGCGGGCGGATCACGAGGTCAGGAGATCGAGACCATCCTGGCTAACACGGTGAAACCCCGTCTCTACTAAAAATACAAAAAAAAATTAGCCGGGCGTGGTGGCGACGCCTGTAGTCCCAGCTGCTCAGAGGCTGAGGCGGGAGAATGGCATGAACCCGGGAGGCGGAGCTTGCAGTGAGCCGAGATCGCGCCACTGCACTCCAGCCTGGGTGACACAGCGAGACTCCGTCTCAAAAAAAAAAAAAAAAAAAAAAAAAAAAAAAAAAAAAAAAAAAAAAAATTCAACACATCATAGATTGTCTTCTTTCCTATATTTTAAAGCCACTCAAAGCTGAGTGGTATGGGAGAAGTCTGTGGTATTATACAATTTGAGGAATTAAAAAAGTTCCACATTACTGCCAGGCCTGCTAAAGTAATTTGGAGGAATTTGTTTACTATCATGCTTCCTTGCTACCATTTACAATCACTGATTTGTTAAAACTAGATGTTTTGCAGTGGAAGTGGAGATTGTATTTAGCCTCTGAGGTCCAGCCACGGTTCTGCTGGTGCCGGTAATCCAGAGGCTTTGGCTCCTGAGGTCTCTTGTCAACATGGTCTCTGGGAAGCCAGTTACCCGCAATGTCCTTTTTCAGGGCACAGGGTATCTGGCCAGAATCCCCACTTAGCCCAGGACCTGACCCCTTCACCTATTCCCTCTTATTCTGTATCTGGAGACTTTGCCTCTTCGCTGGTTTTATCTCATCCCAGAAATAGTCTAAAGTCTTTCAAATTCAAAATCACCATCTGCTTATTGGATATTTTCTCCTGAAGATATTCTGAGACACACCCAGACCAGATATTTGTCACTGAAAATTTTAATTTATTCCACATTTTCCAAATGCCATAATGGAGCGTGGAGATACAGAGATGAATAGGATTTATCCCTACCCACCAGAGGTATGCAATCTAGTGTGGGACACAGAGCTCTAAGTATGGAATAATGATAGCAGCTAGCATCTATAGAGCCCTGACCTTGGTAGGTATAGCGGTAAGCCCTTGACATAACTTACTCCATGTAATCCTAGCCAGTTCTGTAGGTATCAGTATCTCCATTTCCTAAATGAGGAAAGCAAAGCACAAGAAAGTTAAATAACTTGCCTACAGTTTTTCTGGTGACAAGTGGCAAAGCAGAGACTTAAAACCAGGCAATCCAGGGGCTTTAAGTGATTCTTAAATATTATGTGATAAATGCATTTAAAATGTGTCTGGAATGGGCTTTGTGAATTTCAGAAAGGGAACTAAATTCTATCTAAAAAGAGGATGCTTCTCAGAGGGAGTAATGTTTGACATGAGACCTGCAGAAGGAAAAAGGAAGGAAGCTTGCAGAGGAGCCTTGGTGACAAGGAGCATGCTATATTGTGGGGACAGTAAGAATAGGGGAGAAGCCTTGGCCTTGTCACTTTCTGCCTTTTTGGTTTATGCAGTTGTCTCTGCCTAAGATTTTTTTCTACGTTTGTTTCTGCCTCCAGTTACTCCCACTGGAAGTGTCACTCTCTTTTAAACTCAGAGAGCCTTGTTTATGGCACTGATGTGGTGCCCAGTGCATTCTGCTTTGTACTAAATATGCTGTATCTCACCTTTGTGTCAGTACCAAACTGTGTTCTTTGTAATTCTGCAGCTTCTAGTACATTTGTGCGTAGTAGCAACTCAATGCACATTTGTTGAATGTTGAATGAATGCTAATCAAGGCAAGACAAGCAAAATTCTCAAATAAGTCAAAATGATCCCTCATTCTTTCCAGATGGAATGGTAGTTAATTTGCTTCAGGAATAAATTAGCCAATGGATGTTTCATGACATAACCGACCCCAAGTAACTCAATTTAGCTGCTGAAGCCAGCTTTTAAAGATGTAGTTTATCCACTGGCCATAGGATATTGGCTATGATTACTGGAGCAAGCCCTAGTAATACAGTCTTTATATAATAAATACAATCTTACTAATGTCAATGAGAATTATCTTTATATAATAAATACAATCTTTAAAATTGTATTTATATTTGGCATTTATGCCTCTCAGCACTCTGTAGTTTCTTATTAGAAGTATACTTTAACTTGAGAATTCCATTAGAATCATTAAATTTTCTGAAGAGAAAGCTTAACAGTGTTTAAAAATAAATTTTTAGTGGCTTCATGATATCAAAACAACCACTTGAAAGCTGAAAAATATGTTAAACATACTTTTGTATTTATGTCGCAGTTTGCTTTTTTTGATTCACAGAAAAAGATTTGACTTGATTACAAAGAAGAAAACACAGAGAGACAGAGCAAAAAAGAAAAGAAAGACAAAAGGAAGGAAGAAAGGAAGACAAAAAAAGAAAAAAAGAAAAAAAGAGAAAGACTGAGTATCTTAGTTGTTTTGTGATTGGGTAGACATAACTCGAGAATCTTGGAGCCATCCTTATCTCTTCCCTCTCCATTAGCTGCCACGAACAACCCACCACTGAATAGTAAATCTAACTCCAAAATGCCTTTGATATTCCTTCTTTCCTATTCATTTCCATGTCACTGCCTGACTTCAAGCTTCATATCAAATTGTAATTGATCTCCTAACTCTCATTTTGTGTGTGTTCCCCAAATCATTCTTGATATATCTGTGCAAATCTGAGCATGTCACTTCCCCAATAGTAGGTATGCATTGGCTCCCTGTTAATCTCCATGACCAGAGATTCTGTCCACCTCTCCAGCCTCATCTTGTGAGCTCCTTTCTAATCACCTCATCCTTTTAGCCTTTGCCTCGACTGGCCTGAGAAACCTCTACCTGCCTGCCAAGTTTCAGTTCAAGCCTTAGCTCTCTGTCAAGCTCCCCCTCCCTCACCCGGACTCATGCTCCTTGCGCCTGCAGTGGGTCAGCTGCTTTACATATATTGTACTGTTTAAGGTGAGTGGTCTTCATCTCCACTTTGCAGGTGAGCAAAGTGAAGCTCAGAGAGCTTAAGTAATTTGCTGACAGTCACACAGTAAGAAAATCAGTGGCACGCTGGGATTTGAAACTGGTTCTTTGTATTTCAAGAACCTGAGCTCACTCCTCAACGTGTTGCTTCTTGGCTTTAGCTTTGCCCACACCTGCTTTCATTTTGTTAGGATGTTCATCACATTTACTGTGTTTGCAATTCTCCATTTCTGCTACACTCGTTGAAAGCATCAGCCCCACCCTTCATCTTTATGTCTCCAAAGAGCTGCACAGTGTCTGGCTCATGAGAGGTAGTTAAGAAATATTTATTAAGGTGATGAATGAACCAAGCAATATGCAAACAACATACATATTCTTTTCTTTGTGGTGGTGTGGAGAAGAAAGGGAGAAGTAATAAGTTCCACTTTCTGGAGTGGAAGGGTTCTAGTGGGACAATGGAAGGTTGTATGACCTCCAGAACCATCTTAAGAGTGTTTTTAGGATTAGCTACTAAGGGCCAGGCACAATGGGACACACCTGTAGTCCCAGCTAGTCAGGGGCTGAGGCAGGAGCATTGCTTGAGCCCAGAGGTTAAAGGTTGTAGTACACTGATTGCATCTATGAATAGCCACTGCACTCCAGCCTGGGCAACATAGCAAGAACCCGTCTCTCAAAAAAAAAAAAAAAAAAAAAAGAATCCGGCTATTAACAGAAGTCAGCAATGAATACCAAGGTCATCAGTATTACCTAATGTTTATTGCTTCCTTGGATGAACTTATTAATTTCTTATAAGGAAATGTGCCTGTATAAGAAAGAAAGGAGCAAAGGAAGAAAGGGATAGGATGGAGAAGAGTCTTGGAGTGTGACTTCATATAAGTCCCTCAGTTTCTTTACTTGAAAACACTTATATTAATCATGGGGATGAATTTTATTAATGTGGCGTAGTGGGCTGAAGAATGTTCCCCAAAGATGTCAGGTCCTAATCCATGGAACTTGTAAATGTTACCTTATTTTGAAAAAAGTGTCTTTGTAGATGTGATTAAGCTAAAGAACTTGAGATTAGGGGATTAAATGCAATCACATATATCTTTATAAGAGAAAAGCAGAGGGAGGTTACACACACACACACACACACACACACACACATACATTCTGAAGAGAATGGCCCTGCCAGAGGGCAGGTGGGCAGGTGGGCCTGCTAACACCTTAATTTCATCCCAGTGATACTGACTTAGACTTGTAGCCTCCAGGACTGCAGAGTAAGTTTCTGTTCTTTTAAGCAATGAAGTTTATGGTAATATGTTACAGCAGCTACAGAAAACTCACCAGAAGGCAACAATACAGGAACATGAGAAATACGAGGCCTGACAGAGAGCTCCTTTGGATGGCTCTTCCTCGCCACTTCCCTTGGAAAGCTTGCTCTTTCTCTCTCCAGGGGATCAAAACCAGGGAGACTGTCTGCTGCTAATACTACACTCCCGGAATCTGTGAGTTGTCCTGTTGTTCTTTTCTCCCTCAGGATCCTCCGATTCCAGCATCTATCATAGTCCAAGCAGAGCACATATGCACTCCTTTTGAGTACATATGGCTTTCATGGTCTGGTGATGGAATCTGGGAACACAGTTATATTTGGATGAGGTCAGTTCTGAGTGGCAAGCTCGTGTTACTTAATTAGTTTAGCATAAGTGTAAACCTTTCAATAGATGCTAGTTTTCCCCTGTTTTTTGCGTCTATCACAAGAAAAGGTTGGATTAGATAATAGCTGTGGTTCCTGTCAGCTCTGAAATCCTGCAACTCTCTTACTAGTCTTCATTTGCCTTCACCTGTGAGCCTGTCACCCATTTGTCCTAGGGAAACTCTTCTAACATGAGATTCAAGTTGAGCTCTCTCAGCTATGAGCTCTCTCAATCCTTCCTGGAAAAGGACTGTTTTTCTTTCTGGATTTTAGGCCAAGCTAAAAAAAAAAAAAAAAAAAAAGAAAAAGAAAAAAACCCATGACTCTTGACTTAGTTGGTGTCCCTAGATTCAGACCTTGAAATTTACCCAACTAGGCTTTCTTTTTCCCAGGTACCTAGGACTGTGAACAAAGTTGATCAAGCCAGTCTGAATTTTTGCAGATTTTCCTCCCCCTTTTCTTTTCACATGTTTTTTAATAAAAATATATTTCTATGTATCAAATATTGCTTGCTTTAGACCTTCCAAGCTCAATGAGATCAACATTAGATTATTTCCCCTTCCTATTTTTTGCTGGATCTTATTATTATGTTTAAGACAGGGTCTCACTCTATCACCCTGGCTGGAGGACAGTGGCACAATCATGGCCCACCGCAGCCTTGACTTCCTGGGCTCAAGTGATCTTCCTACCTCAGCCTTCTGAGTAGCTGGGACTAGGTGCATGCCACTGTACCCAGCTTTTTAATTTCTTTTTGTATAGACAGGGTCTCACTGTGTTGCCCAGGTTGGTCTCAAACTGCTAGACTCAAGTGATCCTCCCACCTCAGCCTCCCAAAGTGCTGGGATGACAGCCTCCCAAAGTGCTGGGTGAAGCACCATTCCTGGTCTCAGACCTTACTTTTTATTTCCCTCTGAAAATCTCTACCTCAAAGACAGAAGCTTTGATTGTATGACAGCCATAGTATATGACATTTGCTAAAATTAAAAAAATAATAATTTCTCTGCTATTAAATGATGGTCTAAAAATATATTTCAATTTGATTTTCCTTTTTTTGAGACAGGTTCTTGCTCTGTTACCCAAGCTGGAGTGCAGTGGTATGACCACGGCTCACTGAAGCCTTGAGCTCCCAGGCTCAAGTGATCCTCCTGTCTCAGCCTCCTGGGTAGCTGGCACTGCAGGCACATGGCACCATGCCCGGCTATTTATTTACTTATTGAGATGGAGTCTCACTATCTCCCAGGCTGGTGGTGATCTTGGCCCACTGCAACCCCGCCTCCTGGGTTCAAGTGATTCTCCTGCCTCAGCTTCCTGAGTAGCTGGGACTACAGGCATGTGCCGCCACGTCCGGGTAATTTTTTTATTTTTAGTAGAGACAGGGTTTCACCATATTGGCCAGGCTGGTCTCAAACTTGTGACCTCATGATCCACCTGCCTCAGCCTCCCAAAGTGCTGGGATTACAGGTGTGAGCCACTGCTCCTGGCCATTTATTTATTTTTGTAGAGATGGAGTCTCACTGTGTTGTCCAGGCTGGTCTTGAACTCCTGGCTTCAAGTGATCCTCCTACCTTGGCCTCCCAAAGTGCTGGGATTACAGGTGTAAGCCACTGAACCAGGTCAATTTCAACTCTTATTTTGGATTCAAGGGGTAGATGTGCAGGTTTGTTACTGGTATATTGCATAATACTGAGATTTGGGGTACAATTGATCCTATCACCCAGATAGCAAGCATAGTATCCAATAGTTTTTTAACACTTGCCCCCCTCCCTCCCTTCTCTCTCTAGTAGTTTCCAATATCTATTGTTGTCATCTTTATGTCCATGAGTACTCAATGTTTACCTCCCACTTATAAGTAAGAATATGTGGTATTTGGTTTTCTGTTCCTGCATTAATTCGCTTAGGATAATGGCCTCTAGCTGCAACTATGTTGCTGCAAAGGACATAATTTTGTTATTTTTTATGGCTGTGTAGTATTCCATAGTGTATATGTACCACATTTTATCCAATCCACTGTTGATGGGCACCTAGGTTGATTCCATTCTTTTATTGCCTCTTTCTTGAACCCATGATTTCCCATATGCATTCTGAGATCCCTCACAGCTTTCGTCTTCCTCTTCCAACTTCCAGTAAAGGTTCAATACGTTCCTGCTTCACACAGTGACAGGGAGGTCAGTTGGTTCTCAGACCCCCATCATTGTGAACCAGCATTGGCATTCACCAGAATACTTGGAGAACAACTTTCTTATGAAACATTCTTTGAGTACTTGCTATAAACCAGGCATTTCTACAGCAAGTGTTGAAACTGTATGTTAGACTGTGTAAGATTTAATTCTTGTTTTAAAATGTCATTGTAATAGAGAAAGTAAGATAACCACACAAATAATAATAAGATGAAGTGGGTGCTGCTGTAATATTGATGGAAATAGCCCCAGATGCAAAAGTTGATAGAACTACATTTCTTTTCCTAACAAGGCATTTTCCATGGATATGACTTTATGAGCATCAGTTTTCTTGCATGCCCAGGGGTCTATGGAGGCTCTATTTGTGTATGAAGATGTGGTGTGGAGTAAATGATATAAATGTATGTGGAAGTGCCCAGCATTATCTCTGGTTCATAGTAGGGAATTGATTGGAGATTCTTAAATACCAGAGAAGGGGTTTCAAAGGAAGGAGAGATCACAGGTGGTTTGGCGGATCCAAAAGGGCTTTGTGGAAAATGTAGCAATTAAGATAGGTCAGACTGGTGGCTCCTCAGGGCAGGGCCCTTTTGAATTACTTTTCCTGTCCTTAGTATTTTATAGACTGTGCTGGATAAGATCAGGGCTTCCACTAATTTTACATTATGGTGAGTTGTAAAATTACTTCATTATATATTACAATGTAATAATAATAGAAATAAAGTACACAATAAGTGTAATACACTTGAATCATCCCCAAACCATCTGCCACCCCAACCCTGGTCCATGGAAAAATTGTCTTCCATGAAATCTGTTCCTGGTGCCAAGAGGTAGGGGACCGCTGTTCTAGATCATCTCAAGGAATAAACATTTTTACGGCTTAAACCAGCCTTGTACATAACTCATTTTATAATTAGATGCTATGTTTCAAATATTAGTAGCCCTGGGAGGGGTAACACTAATGTGCAGAAATAGCTGGGTCGTATATGAGACATCTGGAGGAAGGGAGAACCATGGAGAGGGTGCTAAAGACAAACTTGACTATAGTATTTGATGTGAACATGACCTCAATTGTAAGTACACCACTATTTTATGTACCTTTAAGAAAAAAGTGCTGTCAATTATGTTTAATGATTGTGCTGTACTACACATGAGTTGGTCATACTGGCTTCTTATTGCTTTGACATTTCCTGCATTTCTTCTGGGATATTTGGCACTTTTGCCTGCTTTCTTGTATGGCTTGGCATAAGATAGACAATTCTTTGCACATGTCTGTGTAGCAAAATGCAATTCAACTTCATTTACCTTTCGTTATAGATCCTGTAAGACAACTGATTGCTGCTTTGCAATAAAATATGGAATTGGGGTCATTCTTCCGGAGAAAAATATGTATTCCACTAATATCAAATTTATCCTCCAACTTCATTTCTATGCTTTTCTACTTATACAATAATTTTTTGTTTCAATGGTGGGTTACATGTAAAGACATATAAAATGGAAATTACATTTAAATGACCAAGATTGTACACATGCAACTACATCATGATAGCAACTAGTGGAAGGCAGTTATAAGACCCCAATGATTAAAGACATGCTAACAATATAGAGAGGTTAAAATGAAGGCTGGGTGCGGTGGCTCACACCTGTAATCCCAGCACTTTGGGAGGCCGAGGTGGGTGGATCACCTGAGGTCAGGAGTTCAAGACCAGCCTGGCCAACATGGTGAAACCCAGTCTCTACTAAAATTGTAAAAACCAGCCGGGTATGGTAATGGGTGCCTGTAATCCCAGCTACTTGGGAGACTGAGATAGGAAAATTACTTGAACCCAGGAGACGGAGGTTGCAGTGAGCTGACACAGTGCCACTGCATTCCAGCCTGGGTGACAGAGTGAGACTCAGTCTCAAAAAAAAAAAAAAAAGAAAAAAGAAAAAAGAAAAAGTGCACTTAGAAACAATGAAACATGCTCTCTTTAAAATGTGCCTGCAGACTCATCTACCTCATGCTGAAGTATTTTATCTAGCACTTAAGACTAATTGGTTGAACCATATCCCTTTATGGCTCTGGTTTTATGATGTACACTAATATGTGTCATAAAACCATAATGTACATTTGGTGACCACAATCATCTTATCAAAGGGCTCTGCCAGAAGGGAATCTGACGCAGGAGTATCCATACCCTAAGCTCTGTTTTCCAAGTTGGGGGTTGTATGATTATATATAGAAGCGTCATGGTCATATTCGCCCTTGCTCCCCTCTACCCACTACGTGTACTAGTTAGGAGTTTGTTTAATGGGTGTCTTATGATTTTCTTGTCTGGTTTACCTCTTGATGATCCACATTTCATAAATCATATCTCCTCGTATATACAGGAAAACATATGTTGAAATCAATGAAATTACATAACTTGCCCCCTTTGAATCAGTTTCCTTCTTAACACTTTGAATATGCTCATTTCAGGCATCCCTATGCTACAGAGTGTGCCCTACAAATAGAGATGTGGGAAACCTGCCAGGAGAAATTAAACTGTCAGTCTCCTCATCTTCCAGAAGAGGGTTGATAGATACATCTCTCTATGTTGTGGCAGCCTTCAATCTGAATTGAGCAGATTTCAAACATTTCTCACAGCTGTGTACCTAGAGTTTAATCTCTGAAGACTTATTTCATTGCTGATCATTTGCAAGATGGATAGATTTGAGTCGTACCTTATCTGTTTTTCTCCTGTCACTTATTGGTAAAAGAAACCATGAGCAGGAAGTTGTGAAAGAGGATAAAGGAAAGTTTGGCAAACTGGATGGTCCTGAAAAGTCTGTGAGAGACACATGGAAGGTAAACATGATGGTTGCTTTTGTTTCTGCCAGTGAGGTCATTGGAGCATGAACGGGGCACATTCGACTCGGAGCTGATGTGCTGATGCTCTGGAAGCTCTCTCAGGATGGAAGGGTTCTCCATTCCTGTTTTTGGTCTTACTGTTGTTACTAAGAGGGTTGTCTCTGTTCTAATCTGCTAGTTGCAGGCTTACAGTTGGTTGGATGATGAAATGTGATGTTTACAGCATCAAGCACACTGTTCAGTAGAAGTTTTAACAAATCCTCCTACTAACACTTCATGATAATTTAATCTATCAGATACACTTTAACAACACTTTTGACTACACATTAGTGGAGCTGATATAATTAGCTAGTTCTTGTTTTATTGTTACATTAAGAAAAAAAACAAAATTTGAATTTAAATATACAACTGTTGGTGGAGGAAAAAAAGACATACTTTCAGAGGGAAAATCTTACAAGTGAGTTTTATGGCTTAAAAACTGAATGCCTTAAAATTTATATATCTTCTTTTTTTTGAGGTGAAAAAAAATCTTCTAGGAAGTTGCTATTTATAAAAAAAAAAGTGGCGTAGACCTTACTTTCAAACTTTAGAAAAAACTAGACTTACTAAATCTCACATAGTCACAGGACAACACTGTTTAGAAGCATTTAAAACATTATGATTTTGGGGTACTTGAATATTTGAATATGAATGAAAGCAATTTTTTTTAGATGGCCTGAATTTTTTTTAAGATTGGGTTTTCGGTGTGATAAAAATATTTTATTTCATGACTGTGTGGTAGTTGTACAGTTATAAATATTTGTCAAACTCATTGAATTTTACTCTTAAACTTGGCAAAATTTTTGTATGTAAATTATACTTTAATAACACTGACAAGAAAAATAAAGTATTTTGGGATTTACAAAAGGACTGGCTGGAATTTCAAGGAAGGGAGTTTCTGTGGACAGGCAATATGACACCAAAATCATGGATAGGAACAGAAATTATTTTAGTCAAAAGCCAAATGTAATGAAGCTGTTAAGAAAAATGATTTAGTGACTGTATTTTACATGTTTATTATACTTCTCATTACATGTGGGTTATTTCCCCACTTACGTTCATTTGTATGTGTGCAGGTAGAATAGGGTGGGGACAAGGGGATGGGAGGGTGGGTGTGCATCACGTGAAAATGAAGAGGACTTGGGGCAGAGCAAGTTGGCCTAATAGAAGCCTCCAGTGATTGTCCTCCCTGCAGGAACACCAAATTGTACAACTATTCACACAGAAAATCACGTTTATAAGAACCAAAAATCAGGTGATTACAGTACCTGTTTTTAACTTCCTATCACCGAAAGAGGCAAAAAAAAAAAGGGGGGTAGGAGAGGCAGTCTTGAATTGCCTATACCACCTGGTCTTCCATTCCCTGGCAGTGGTCACATGGCACAGAGACAGATCTGTACGCTTGGGGGAGGGAGAGCACAGGAACTTTGCATTGGAACTCAGTGCTGCCCTGTTATAGTGGAAAGCAATGTCAGGCAGAACTCAGCTGACACCCATGGAGGGAGCATTTAAACAAGCCCTAGCCAGGGGGGAATCACCCACCCAGTGGTCAGAACCTGAGTGCTGGCAAGCTAAAGTATTTTAGGGTCCTAAATAAACTTGAAAAGCAGTCTAGACCACAAGGACTGCAATTCCTGGGCAAGTCCTGGTGCTGTGCTGGCCTTGGAGCCAGTGGACTTGGGGGACATGTGACCCAATAACACACCAGCTGGGGTGGCCAAGGGAGTGCTTGCATCACCACTCCCCTAATCCCAGGCAGCACAGCTTGCATCTCCTGGAAAGACTCCTTCCTTCTGCTTCAGGAGAGGGAAGAGTAAAGAGGACTTTGTCTTGCAACTTGGAAACCAGCTCAGCCACAGTAGAACAGGGGACCAGGCAAAGTCCTGAGGCCTCCATTCCAGCCTCTAGTTCCCAAAGGACATTTCTAAAGACATCCTGGGCCAGAAGGGAACTTGCTACCTTGAAGGGAAGGCCCCAGTCCTGGCAGAATTCATCACCTGCTGGCTAAAGAGCCCTTGGGCCTTGAATAAACATCAGCAGTACCCAGGCAGTACTCGCCATGGGCATTGAGTGAGACTCAGAGCTGTGCTGGATTCAGGTATGATCCAGCATATTCCCAGCTGTGGCGGCCACAGAGAGAGACTCTTCTGCTTGTGTAAAGGAGAGGAAAGAGTGTAAAAGATTTTGTCCTGTGGCTTGGGTGCCAGCTCAGCTGCAGTAGAATAGAGCACCAGGTAGATTCCTAAGGTTTCTGACTGTAGGTCCTGGCTCCAGGATGGCATCTCTAGACCTGCTCAGGGCCTGGGGGATCTCACCACTCTGAAAATAAGGACACAAGCCAAGCTCATCTTGCTATCTGCGAATTGTAGGGCCCTAAGGCCTTGAGCAAACATAGGTCATAGGTAGGCAGTGGTTACCACAGGCCTTGAGTGAGTCCTAGTGCTGTGCCTGGCTTCAGGTCTGACCAAGTATAGTCCCAGTGGTGATGGCCACTGGGTGCTTGTGTCACCCCTCCCCCAGCTCCAGGCAGCTCAACACAGAGAAAGAGACTCCATTTGTTTTGGAGAAAGCAAGGGACGAGAACAAGACTCTACTTGGTAATCCAGGAATTTTTTCTGGATCTTATCCAAGACCACCAAGGTGGTATCTCTATGAATCCACAAGAGCCACAGCATTACCTAATGCAGATATGGCAGAAGTGACCAAAAACTTAGGTGAGAACACCTAAGTCCCTTTGAATACCGGGAAAGCCTTCCTAAGAAGGAAGAGTACAAACAAGCCCAGACTGAGAACACTACGATAAATACCTAACTCTTCAATGCCCGGACACTGATGAACATCCACGAGCATCAAGACCATCCAGGAAAACATGACCTCACCAAAACTAAATAAGGCACCAGGGGCCAATCTTGGAGAGACAGAGATATTTGACCTTTCAGACAGAATTCAAAATAGCTGTTGTGAGGAAATTCACCAAAATTCAAGACAACACAGAGGAGGAATTCAGAATCCTATCAGATAAATTTAACAAAGATATTTAAATAAGTAAAAAGAATTAAGCAGAAATTCTGGAGTGGAAAAATGTAATCGACATACTGAAGAATGCATCAAAGTCCCTTAATAACAGAACTGATTAAGCAGGAGAAAGAATTAGTGAGCTTGAAGACAGGCTGTTTGAAAATACACAATCAGAGGAGATTAAAGAAAAAAGAAGGAAGCATGCCTAGAAGATCTAGAAAATAGTCTCAAAAGAGCGAGTCTGAGTTACTGGCCTTAAAGAGGAGGTAGACAGACAGATAGGGGTAGAAAGTTTATTCAAAGAAATAATAAAAAGGCTTTCCAAACCTCAAGTAATATGTAAATATTCAAGTACAAGAAGGTTATAGAACACTTTACTTGGGTTATAGGTTTAACCCAAATAAGACTATCTTAAGACATCCAATAATTAAACCCCAATGGTCAAGGATAAAGAAAGGATCCTAAAAGAAGCAAGAGAAAAGAAACAAATAATATACTACCGAGGCTGGGTGTGGTGGCTCATGTCTGTAATCCCAACACTTTGGGAGGCCAAGGTGGACAGATCACTTGAGGTCAGGAGTTCGAGACCAGCAAGTTCGAGACCAGCCTGGCCAACATGGTGAAACCTCGTCTTTACAAAACTCACAAAAATTAGCTGGGCATGGTAGTGCATGCCTGTAATCCCAGCTACTCAGGAGTCTGAGACAGGAGAATCACTTGAACCCAGGAGGTGGAGGTTGCAGTAAGCAGAGATTGCACCACTGTACTCCAGCCTATGCGATACAGTAAGTGAGACTCGTCTTAAAAACAAAAACAAACAGACAAATAAAAAACATACAATGAAGCTCCAATGTGTCTGGCAGCAGACTTCTTAGTGGAAACCTTGCAGGCCAAAAGAAAGTAGCATGACATATTTCAAGTACCGAAGGAAAAAAAATACCTCGTATCCTAGAATAGTATATCCAGCAAAAATATACTTCAAACATGAAAGATAAATAGGGACTTTCTTAGACAAGCTAAGGGATTTCATCAATGCCAGACCTGTCCTACAAGAAATGCTGAAGGGAGTCCTTCAATCTGAAAGTAAAGGACAATAATGAGCAATAAGAAAGCATTTGAAGGTTCAAACTCACTAGTAACAGTAAGTACACAGAAAAAGCCAGAATATTACAAAACACTGTAATTGTGGTGTGTAAACTACTCACATCTTGAGTAGAAAGACTAAAAGATGGACTGATCAAAAATAATAACTACAAGTTTTCAAGGCATAGACAATACAATAAGCTATAAATATAACAACAGAAAGTTAAAAAGTGGATTAACAGAAAGTTAAAAAGATGAAGTTAACGTATAGAGTTTTTATTAGTTTTCTCATTGCTTGTTTGTTTATGCAATCAGTGTTAAGTTGTCATCAGCTTAAGGGGTTATAAGAGACTATTTGCAAGCCTCATGGTAGCCTCAGATAAAAAATCATATAACAAACAAAAAATAAAAATCAGGAAACTAAAAACACCACCAGAGAAAGATCCTCTTCACTAATAAAATGACAGAAAGGAAGAAAAGAAGGAAGAGAAGACCAAAAAGCAATCAGAAAACTAATAACAAAATAGTAGTAGTAAGCCCTTACTTATCAATAATAACATTGAATGTAAGTGGACTAAACTCTCCAATCAAAATACATAGAATGGCTGAATGGATAAAACACAAGACTCAATGATTGGTTGCCTATAGGAAATACACTTCACCTATAATGACTCACATAGACTGAAAATAAAGGGATGGAAAAAGATGTTCCATACAAATGAAAACCAAAAAAGAGGAGGAGTAACTGTACTTAGATAAAATAGATTTCAAAATAAAAACTATAAAAAGAGACAAAGAGAGTCATTTTAGAGTGATAAAGGGGTCAATTCAGTAAGAGGTTGTGACAATTGTAAATATACATGCACCCAATACTAGAGCACCCAGATATTATAATAAGCAGCCAATAACAGAAGCAAATTAATAATAAAGATTAGAGCAGAAATAAATGAAATGGAAATGAAAAAACAATACAAAAGATCAATGAAACAAAAAGTTGAGTTTTTGAAAAGATGAGTAAAATTGACAAACCTTTAGTCAGACTAAGAAAAAAGAGAAGATACAAATAAAATTAGACCTGAAAACTGAAACATTACAACCAATGCTGCAGAAATTCAAAGGATCATTAGCGGCTAGTATGGGCAACTATATGTCAATAAATTTGAAAACCTAGAAGAAATGGATAATTCCTGGATACCTACAACCTACCAATATTGAACCATGAAGAAATTCAAAACTTGAACAGACCAATGTAATGAGATCAAAGCTATAATAAATATATAACAAAGAAAAGCCCAGGGCCTGATAGCTTCACTGCTGGATTTTACCAAACATTTAAAGAACTAATACCAATCCTACCCAAACTATTCTGAAAAACAGAAGAGAAGCAAATACTTCCAGATTCATTCCATGAGGCCAGTATTACCTGATACTAAAACCAGACAAAGACACATCAAAAAAAGAAAACTACAGGCCAATATTGTTGATGGATATTGATGCTAAAATCCTCAACAAAATACTAGTAAATGGAATTCAGCAAAACATTAAAAAGATCATTTATCATGATGAAGTGGGATTTTATCCCAGGGATGCAAGGATGATTCCATATATGCAAATCAATCAATGTGACATCATATCAACAGAATTAAGGACAAAAACCATATGATCATTTCAATTGATACTGAAAAGCATTTTATAAAATTCAACATCCCTTTGTGATAAAAGCCCCAAAAACTAGGTATAGAAGAGACATACCTCAACACAATAAAAGCCATATATGACAGTCCACAGCTAGTATCATACTGAATGGGAAAAACCGAAATCCTTTCCTCTAAGATCTGAAAGACAACAGGATACCCGCTTCATCACTGTTATTCAATATAGTACTGGACATCCCAGCTAGAGCAACCAGACAAGAGAAAGAAATAAAAGTCATCTAAATTGGACAGGAAGACATCAAATTATTCTTGTTTGCAGATGATATGATCTTATATTTGGAAAAATATGAAGACTCTACCAAAAAAAAAAAAAACTATTAGAACTGATAAACAAATTCAGTAAAGTTGCAGGATACAAAATCAATATACAAAAATCAGTACCATTTCTATATGCCAGCAGTGAACAATCTGAAAATGAAATCAAGAAAGTAATGTCACTTACAGTAGATGCTAATAAAATTAAATACCTAGAAATTAACCAAAGAAGTGAAAGATCTCTACAATGATAACTATAAAACATTGACGAAAGAAATTGCATATGGCACACACAAAAAGGAAAGATATTCCATGTTCATGGGTTGGAATTATCAATATTGTTAAAATGTCCATACCACCCAACCCAAAGCAATCTACCAATGCAATCCTTATAAAAATACCAATGACATTCTTCACAGAAATAGAAAAGAGAATCCTAAAATTTATATGGAACCACAAAAGAACCAGGAGAGCCAAAGTTATCATGAGCAAAAAGAACAAAACTGGAGGAATCACATTACCTGACTTCAAATTGTAGCACAGAGCTATAGTAACCAAAATAGCATGGTATTGGCATAAAACCAAACACATGGAACACCAATGGAATAGAATAGAGAACCCAGAAATAAATCCATATATCTACAGTGCACTTATATCCCACAAAGGTACCAAGAGCATACTTTGGAGAAGGGACAGTCTCTTCAGTAAATGGTGCTAGGAAAACTGGAGGTCCATACGAAGCAGAATGAAACTAGACCCCCATCTCTTGCCACATACAAAACCCAAATCAAAATAGATTAAAGACTTAAATCTAAGACGTCAAAGTGTGAAACTACTAAAATAAAACATTAGGGAAACTCTCCAGGACATTGGACTGAGCAAAGGTTTCTTGAGTAATGTCCCATAAGCATGGGCAACCAAAGCAAAAATGGACAAATGGGATCCCATCAAGTTAAAAGGCTTCTGCACAGCAAATGAAACAATCAACAAAGTGAAGAGATAACTGACAGAATGGGAGAAAATATTTGCAAACTATCCATCTGACAGGGGCTAATAATCAGAATGTATAAGAAGCTTAAACAACTCTATAAGAAGCAATCTAATAATCTGATTTAACTCACGCCTGTAATCCCAGAACTCTGGGAGGCCGAAACAGGTGGATCACCTGAAGTCAGGAGTTCGAGATCAGCCAGACCCACATGGTGAAACCTCGTCTCTACTAAAAACACAAAAATCAGCTGGATGTGGTGGCAGATGCCTGTAATCCCAGCTACACGTGAGACTGAGGCAGGAGAATCACTTGAACCTAGGAAGCAGATGTTGCAGTGAGCCGAGACTGCACCACTGCACTTCAGCCTAGGTGAAAGAGTGAGACTCCATCTCAAAACAACAAAACAAACAAACAAAAACAAAAACAAACAAAAGGGACAAAAGATCTGAATAGATATTTCTCAAAAGAAGACAAACAAATGGCAGACAGCTACGTGAAAAGGTGCTCAAAGTGAGAACTTTGCATGTTCTCACTTGTTTGTAGGAGCTAAAAATTAAAACAATTGAGCTCATGGAGATTGGGAGTAGAACAGTAGTTACCAGAGGCTGGAAAGAGTAGTGGGTGAGGTGAAGGGGGTTGGTTAATAGGTAAAAACATGTAGTTAGATTGAATGAATAAGATCTGGTATTTGATAGTATAACAGGGTGACTATAGTCACAATAATTTATTGTACATTTAATAATAACTAAAAGTATAATTGGATTGTTTGTAACACAAAGAAAGGATAAATGCTTGATGTGATGGCTGCCCCATTTATACTGATGTGATTATTACACATTATATGCCTTATCAAAATATGTCATGTATCCCATAAATATGTATACCTACTATGGACCCACAAAAATTAAAAATTAAAAAAAAAATGAAGGAGATGTGAAAGGTAATTGGTGAGGGTATAGTTGTGGGGAGAGTAATGCCTTCTACTCTCAACTTAATTATGTGCATGTAATTAACATTTGTATTTCAAAGGACTTGTGTGTTATAATACAAAAAACATTTGCTTTTATAGAGAAACAGATAAGCCCCAATTGGCTTTATTGGTGTTATTATGCAATTATTGCTTCTTTAAAATTGAGCCTACATGCTGAAAATAACCAAAGCACAGAATCATAGTTTAGCTAAATTGCCTTATTATAACCATGTGAATGTTCCTGAAAATAATGGCAGAATTGATGCTAATTTGGAGATTGCTATTGATTGACTACTCTTCTTGAAATTATTGAATTGATAATGCTGTGCTTTGGCAGCTGATGGCCACCCATTTGCCTTGATTTTTACATACTAACTTAGTGGTATGTACTAGTTTTAGTTGGGCAAATATTGTATGCTTTCCAAGCAGGCTATTACTTTGTACTGTTTCTTTGGAGAAAATTTCTTTCTTATCCACTCAAAAATGAAATATGTCTTGAAACACAGCCCTTTGTAAAGACAAAGGAAAAATTTTTATCTATGGGCCTATTACCCAATGATACTCACTTATCATTTTGGTATATTTTCTTCCGGTCTTCTCTACTCAGCTGGTTCTTTCTTTTACTTTTTTGTGATCGCTCTCTCTATAAAAGTCTGTATTCACTTTTTTGTTGTTTTTGCTTACCTTATGATGGCTTTTTATGTGTTAGATATGTTTTACAAATTTTTTTTTGAGACGGAGTTTCACCCTTGTTGCCCAGGCTGGAGTGCAATGGCGCAATCTTGGCTCACTGCAACTTCCGCCTCCCAGGTTCAAGTGATTCTCCTGCCTCAGCCTCCCAAGTAGTTGGGATTACAGGCATGTGCCACCACGCCAGGCTAATTTATTTTATTTTATTTGTTTATTTATTTTTTGAGACAGAGCCTTGCTCTGTCGCCCAGGCTGGAGTGCAGTGGCGCAATAGTGGCTCACTGCAACCTCTGCCTCCTGGATTCAAGCGATTCTCCTACCTCAGCCTCCGGAGTAGCTGGGATTACAGGTGCCCACCACCACGCCCGGGTAATTTTGTATTTTTATTAGAGACAGAGTTTCACCATGCTGGTCAGGCTGGTCTCGAGCTCCGGACCTCAGGTGATCCACCTGCCTTGGCCTCCCAAAGTGCTGGGATTACAGGCGTGAGCCACCATGCCTGCCTACAAATGTATTTTTAATAGTTGCATTCATTTTAAAATATAGAATGCCTTACTTCCCTGAGGTTACCACTTTCTTATATTTTATTATACATAATTAGATCAGAAAATGCATTTCTTTTTGGTGGGAGAAAATTATTGTTTGCTTCTACTTTTATAATTTTAAAGTAGTTGATAAACTACCAAATTTAATAATAATTAAGATATCTAATAAATATTGCACGTTCTTACTCATGTGGAAGCTAAAAAAAGTTCATCTCATAGAAGTGGAGAGTAGAGTAGTGGTTACTAATAGTGGTTAGAAGCTGGGAAGGGTGGAGGGAATATGGAGAGGTTGGTTAAAGGATGTAAAATTATAACTAGGAAGAATAAATTCTGGCATTCTGTAGCACTGTAGGGTGAGTATAGTTAACAATAATTTGTTATTTATTTTCATATAGCTAGAAGAGAGGATTTTTTGATGTTCCCAACACAAAGAAATGATAAATGTTTGAGGTGATGAGTATGCTAATTACCCTGATTTGATCATTACACATTGCAAGTATCAAAATATCACACTCTGTATCCCATAAATCTGTACAATCATTGTGTGTCAATTATTATGTCTTATGGTCTCTTCAAATAGCCATAAAACGTTAATTGGTAGTATTTCATATCTTTCTGATAGTTTAGTTGTTGGCTGAGTTTCTTTCTTAAGATGAGAGCCTTGATTTTCCAGTTTTACACATCTTGCAGGTTTCCTCCTCCTCAGTGTCCTCCAGTTGAAGGCTCGAACCCACTTCCTCTTTAAAGTTTGCTGCATTTCCTGTCCATTCATTTCCCTGACTTTGATGACAGGTCTTATTTATTTAAAATTACAACAACTATAAGTTTTTTCTTTCTATCCCTGGGTAAAGAATTCAGACAAGACTTTTCATCCCCAACACTTCCCCTCCCCCAGCCCCCAACAAAAGGAAATTTCTTCTGCTTGAAGGTACTTTTGAGTGCCTGTGATTAAAAACAATATTTTTGTTATCTGGAGATTATTAAAGAACCAATGACTCATAGAAGGCATTGTATATTTACATATATATTATACTCATTACCTAGGATGTTTACAGAATTTCCCCCTTGGGAGTTAATATGCAGCTCCGTTTTATTCCTTACCTGTTATCATTACTGTAATAGAGACAAGTCCAAAGTACCATGGAAACCCTTCAGGAGAAACAGCAAAACAGATGACAAAGCGGCTCATTTCTTTTCTTCTTAATGGTCTCTCTTTTAAAATTATTTCCAAAGCAGATTTGAGTGTGTTTTGGTTTTCCAGGAAGTAAATAACTTCTGATATTCAGACTGTTTAAACGTGGTTATTGTCCTCTTTGCACTGAATCGGATTAAGTCAACCAAGTATTTTGTGCCCCATAAACGTGGTCTTAATCTAAATGTTCACCTCAAAACTTTCTTTGTAAACATGTAGTTTTGATGCCTTGCTTCCAGCAGAACAGTAAGCTTCATGTGGGATTTGGAGAAAAGGAATCAAACACTCCAATGCTACCTTTGGGAACTCTTTCCCTGGAATCCAAGGCTGCTTCAAGCAGGTCACCTTGATTCACCTATAGGTCAGGACAGACCAGTTTGTACCAGCTATTTAAATGCTGAACTTACTGATCTTTTTTTGTTTGTTTGTTTTCAATGTATCTTACACTAAATCACTGCATAGCTAAACATATTACTTTAGGATGAGTCTTTCTGACAACTTAATATTTATTTGTAGTCTTTCTGGTTCTCTAATGAAGGAATAATAAACTCACAGTATGTAAGAAAAAGAATAGTTTTGAAATGGAGTTTTCTAAAGAATTTTAGAGTTTTTTTTTTTTTTTTAAGTTTAAATGTTGGTGTAAATGTTCCATTTGTGTGGCAAATTAATTTTCCATGTGCATTCCCTTTATTCTGATGGTGGAGGATGTTGGGAGGGTGGACAGGAAAAATGCACTCGCTATACAGCTAATATCAATTCTGTGCCTGCTACTGACCACTCTAGGCTCTCAGGAACAAAGATGAGCAATGCACTTTCAATATGCTGCTATACTGGAGAGAGAGGGCATGTAAATAAATCACTATATTACATTATGGTGTAGACATTGGAAAAATGGGGGTTCAGGTAAAGGACTCCATAAACATAGAAAAGGGAATTAATTCTGACCAAGGCATTAGATAAGGAGCATTCAGGAGAAGCTTCAAGGTAGACTCGCAATTTGACTTTGCAGATGAATAGGAATTTATCTGGATCTATAGGTTCCAGGAAGGGTGAACAGTACAGGCAGGTATGATGTGCTATGCTTAACCACTGTGGGGAATGTGCCATAGCCAGCATATAAGAGGCTCTGTGGATAGAGGAGAAGCTGGACAGGTGGGTTGGGACCAACTTGAGAAGAGCCTGGAAGAACCCAAGGTGGCTTTTATCGGGGAAAGGACCTGATCAGTCATGTGTTTTCCAATGTTACCTTTGCCGTGATGTGAAGAGTAGGTTTGAAAGGGGAGCAGTTAGAGGCAAAATTAGGATCTCATTGCAGTCATTATATTTGTAAGAGACAAGGGCCTGAACCAGTCATTGGTGGCAAGGTTGCTTTTGAGAGAGATCCCCAAGGCCCAAAGGGCAGGGTTTGCTGACTGTGGCACGTAAAGGAGGAGATCGAAAAGCAGGATTCTGAGGTTTCTATGGCAGGCACCCCGGTGATGGTGAATCTGTTAACTGAGACAGGGGAGCAAGTTTGAAGTGCCTGTCAGGACTTTCACAAGGAGTTATTCAGCAGGAGACATTTGGAAATATATGGCAGGGATCCAGGAGAGGTTGGGACAGCAAACACACATGTAGGAGTCATTGGGTTGTACAGGCAGTTCAGTTAGGTTGCGTTTTTAAGGGAGAGAGTGACTGATTAAGAAGTGGATAGAGGTGGTGAATCTGAGAACAATGGATTCAGGATATTGTTTCAAGAGGTTTGATGGTGAAGAGTAAAAAAGAGGGCAGTTGCCTGAGAGGTAGATGAGTAATTTTCTTTTCACCTGCATGTGTGGGTGAAAACTAGTGGTGAGGAAGACAATGGCAATCCGAGAAAAAGGAGATAATTGTTGTAGTGAGAGTTTGGAAGAAAAATATTGAGGAGGTCTTCCTTTTGAGGTGGACAGAAGGAGGAAACTATAGTAGATGATGAGATGAACTTAGAGGTGGATAGAAAAGAAATGAAACTTATTATACCTCCATTTTCTTAAAAGAGGAAGTCTGAGTAAAGGGAGGGTGGAGAAGGGAGTTTAAGGGTACGTTTGAAGATGTGAGAGCTGCTTTGAAAAGTGGAAGAGACAGGCCGCGTGCGGTGGCTCACGCTTTTAATCCCAGCACTTTGGGAGGCCCGGCGGGCGGATCACGAGGTCAAGAGATCGAGACCATCCTGGCTAACATGGTGAAACCCCGCCTCCACTAAAAATACAAAAAAATTAGCCAGGCATGGTGGCAGGTGCCTGTAATCCCAGCTACTTGGGAGGCTGAGACAGAATGGAACCCGGGAGGCGGAGCTTGCAGTAGGCTGAGATCGCGCCACTGCACTCTAGCCTGGGCGACAGAGGGAGACTCCATCTCAAAAAAAAAAAAAAAAGTGGAAGAGGTAGTCATGGGGATAAGAAAAAGTTTGCTGAACAGCAGTGGGTCCAGCCCAGGCTGGGGCTCATTTGTCTGCAGTGGAGCCAAGCACACAGCTTTGCAGTGTTTTCTGTACTGCTGGGAAGCCTGCAATAAGCAGCCAGGAAAATGGGCAGATGAGTTGATCCGTGGCTAGATATTGGCTGGGCAGATTTCGAAGAAAGATTTTCTTAGGGATAAGAAAATCAAAGATATTCTTGACTGGTGTTAGTGAATCAACTATGAGTCTTGGAGATCAAGGATAACTAGTGAAGGAAGTAAAACTTGGAAGGGTTATAGGGGCTAGGGAAATCGGGAGGGGCAAGAGCTTGGAAGGCTGAAAGAGATGAATAGTAGAATAAGCAGGTTTAAAAGAGAAAAGAAAAAGGAAATAATGTTATGGGCCAGGCATAGTATTTTCATACATATCTAGTTTATCAATTCATAAGTCATTCCTTTAATAATAAAAATATTTATTTTTGTCATATTATAAATATAAAATATTTTTATTTTGTTATATTAAATGGAACAAACACTTTTCAGTCTTTATCCTGGAAATTGAAAATTTTACTTAAAAAAAAAACCCTCATTTTAAAACTTTGGCCAAGTTGTATACAGTTTATTTGGAGACACACACGCACACACAAACACACAGAGACACACACACATAATTATTCAAGGGGAATAAAGGGAAGTTAATGAATTGAATTTTTTTGCTCATAGCTAATTTATTCCCCATCTACTGTGGTAGTAAAATAAAAATTAAATATTTACAGTTAGCCTAATATTATCATGTATCTATTACAATTAAATAAAATGAAAATTTAAAATGTAAGCTCAAGTGAAATTTCCAACCTAAGCTTCTTTTAGCATTACATGTAAATAATGTATTTACCTATTGCAACTTTCTTCTTCCCCTCATTACCATTTTTTCATTTCCCTACATCGATATCTCTGTTACAAAGCAATGGTATCTATTTATACCATGCAGATCAGCTTCAATGATGTGAAGGGCTCACAGAAATCATAATAGACACATTTATTTGCATATTATCTTTCTGCTTCTGCAAGTAATATTCTTTCTTATAATGCTTATATCTTTTATTTGGAGAACTTCAAGTGATCTGGAAGAATCCCATTGTATTCCATAAAGGAGAGTACATAAGCAGATGGTTTCCACATCTGCAAAATGGGAATGTTCATGGATTTCTGAAACTATATTGAAATTTCAAAATTCTCTGTGGTGGTTATATAACATGCTCCTGGAAACAACAGCATATTCAGGAATGGACTAGAATCCAGGCCTTTTGCCAACAAGCCATTCTTTAATCCTATTGAGGTCATTATTTTCTCCACTGCATAAAGTCAACAACCTGACATTAAGGAAGCCTTTGCTATGCAGGTTTCTTTCAACCTGTGTCTCTCTGTTGGTCTCTTTCTCTCTCCCTTCTACATCTGTTATTCAAATTACATTTATGTGTAGTTACACATTAGTTGTTCTCTCTTACCTCCATTCTAAGTTCCTTCACTAGATTTTAAAAACCTCTTACCATATCAAATAGAGTCAAGGCCATCCATCCTTCAAGCTACCCATCATCAGAGCCATACCTTCTATATTATTCTATTCCTCTCCATCACAACAAAACAAAGGAAAACTGATCGAGTGTCCTCAGCATTCTGGAATACAATCTCCCTCGTCACCCCAGAAGTACTACACCATCTTACTATTCTTTAGAGAGCTTTGAAATGGGTACTTTGATACTAGTGAGCACATATGTTGGCGCAACTAACTTCTCCAGAACAAGAGCCTTCTCCTTCTGTGATTGTATGGATCCAGGCATCCTGCTAATGCTTACAAATGTCAGATTTATTCTTCACTACAATGCTATTGAATATAACAAACTGGCCTCACCATAAGCATCTCCTGGAGGAACATATTGAAAACACAGTTTCTCTGGCTTCCCTCATGTGGATTCTGAGTCAGTAGGTCTGAGGCAGGGAATGGAATTTTCTACTTTTTATCAGGCAACTCAGGAAAATCTTATGACCAGTAAGACAAAGGAAACACTGAGATTGGTGTTTTTACCCCTATTTTAAGATGAAGACATGAAAGGTTTTCTGGAGACACACTGCTCAATATGATAACCATTAGCCATATGTGGCTATTAAAATGAAAGTTAACAGGCAGGGTGTGGTGGCTCACGCCTGTAATCCCAGCACTTGGGGAGGCCGAGGCGGGCGGATCATGAGGTCAGGAGATCGAGACCATCCTGGCTAACACGGTGAAACCCCATCTCTACTAAAAATACAAAAAATTAGCCGGGCATGGTGGCGGGCGCCTATAGTCCCAACTACTCGGGAGGCTGAGGCAGGAGAATGGCGTGAACCTGGAAGGTGGAGGTTGCAGTGAGCTGAGATCGCGCCACTGCACTCCAGCCTGGGTGACAGAGTGAGATTCCGTCTCAAGACAAAACAAACAAACAAAAAAAAAAAAAAGAGAAGAAAAAAAAGAAAGTTAACTAAACTATTAATTTTGTGAAAGTATGTGAGATGAGAAATATGTTAATCTTCTTCACTACAGTAACCATTTTGCTACCCATATGTATCCCATAGCATCATGTTGTAATCCTCAATTATACATAATAAAATTTATTTTAAAAACTAGAGAGAAAAGAAAAATAAGTATTATGTTTTTCAGTCACACTAGCCACATTTCAAGTGTTCGGTAGCCCTGTGTTACCAGTGACTGTTGTACTGACAGAACAGATACAGAACATCTCTGTCATCCCCAAAATTTCTATTAGACAACACTTCTAGTGGACACCACATTTGTTAGCATGTGATGTTTCTGCTTCTGTGAGTAATAAGCTTTCTTGGAATGTTTATCTTTTATTTGGAGAGCTTCGTGTACTCTGAAGGAATACCGTTATATTCCCTTAAGGAAAGCAGACGAGCAGATGGCTTCCACATCTGCAAAATGTGTTCTAGAGACAAAGTGACTTGCCTAAAGTCATCTAATTAATACATAGTGGAACCAACTTAATGAGGATTTAGACATGCACCTTTCTGAAGTAGAATTTTGTGCCACTCTTAAGTCCAGCTTTGCTCAGTGGAGACTGAGTTAGCTTGAGGGAAAGGACTGAAAGTTTCCTCTATGCTGAGATTGAAGCAGCTCTCTTCAGATGTTTCTGAAAGCCTAGATGTCTTCCTTTTTGGGTGGTAGGACTGAAACAGAATGGCCCCTTTCAGAATGGCTTAGTATAAACCACTAATGGTACCATATTTGGGGGAATGCAGACAGATGACAGCCATTAATCTGACTGCACAATAAACCAGATTTTCATCCATGGCAGCAATCCACCCCTTACCTACATCCAATCACCAAGAAGTTCACCTGGTTCAAGAGAGCATCTACTTTTAAAATGTTTCCTTTTCGCAATGTGGAAATCACATTTGCTCTTACATCTAGGCAGTCCTTCAGGTACTCGCAATGTTTCAGATTTAAATCAGTGGTTTGGATTCTGGAGTACTTGTATCTTGCAGAACCAACATTATTGAATGTTGGTTTGGTTTTCACCTATAAAAATCTGCAATGTACATAAAAGAAATAATACATCTGAATTATAATACAGAACTATAAGTACAATATCAATTATATGTAACTGCCATTTACAGCTTATCTTTTATGAGACTATACAATAAACATTCCAACTGTATGCTGGGAATAATTCTTTCCATTCTGTTAACCCATAATAGTTTTAATAGAGTGCATGAGCTCAAGTATGTGGGCTGATATGTCTTGGGCTCTTACTAACTTTCTACACCTATATAAATGATGCATCTCTCATTGGCAAAGACACAAAAGTTTGAGAACATGCTGATGAGCCTGTGTGTAAATGACATTCTCCTATAATAATGGTGGCAGTGTAAAACGGTGTAATTCCTGTGGAAATCAATGTGTCCATTTTTATTAAAATTACAAATGCATTTCCTCTTTGACTTAGCATTTTCATGTCTGCAAATTTTTCATATATATGTGTGTGTGTGTGTATATATGTGTGTGTATATATATGTGTGTATATATGTGTGTGTGTGTATATATATGTACCTGCACTGTGTGAAAGGCATATATGAAACAATTCATTTGAGTATTGTGTGTACTAGACAAAGGAAACTGCCCAAGTATCCATCAATAGGGGACTGATTAATCCAGTGGTTCTAAACTTCAGTGTGGATCATAATCACTTGGAGGGCTTGCTAAAACACAGATTGCTGGATTGTACCTCCAGAATTTCTGATTCAGTAGGCCTGAAGCCAATGGGCAAGCAGAGCTAAAATCCAGCCCATGTTGCATTCTCCATTCATGTAGGGCTGGCTGCATCTGCCCTGAAGAAGTGGCACGTTTCCATAGTTTGCACGTAAATGCTATACAGCTAGCTGTAGTCTGAGACTCTATGAAAAAGCTGTCAATCTCATAAAAATCATAAATTTATTGTTATTCTGATAAAAATGCCAGCATTATTTTTCCATGGGACTTGACATACTTCACCCTAAATTTATAAACAATTCCTATGTGTCAGTAAGAAGAAGATATACGGGGAGAGGATATGGAGTCACAGAATAAGAAATCTCAATGGCCAGTAAATATATGAAAGGTTGCTCACCCTCACTAGTAAGTGCAAATGAAGGCACCATTTTTCACCTGTTGAAACAGGCAAAAATGTGGAAGTGGGACAGTACTGAGAATTCCTGAGGATGTGGGAGGAGGTAACTCTTATACCCTGCTAGTGGGATGTGAAATGCGCAGCCACTTTGGAGGGCAATTTGGCTATATGAAGTGCAGGTGAAGATACTCACACTTTGCCCTAATATTCTTAATACACACTGTAGAGAAACTTGTATATATGCACCAGGAGATTCATGCACCAATGTTCACATCAGCATTGATTGTAAGAACAAAAAGACAGGAAATACATGAGAGGTCCATCACCAAGGAAACAAATTGTAATATATGTTAGAATTATAAATAACAGTTAAAATAAGTCAACTAGAATTAAATACACCATGTATGTGTGTGTATATATATTTACATATATATATGAGATATATATCATAATGTGAGTAAAAACTGCAGAATGATAGGTGGAGTTAAGCTTGAACACATGGATAATAATATTATGTATGGATACAAACATATGTTGTAAGAGTCTAAAATGATTGACAGGAGTAAACACCAGTTTTAGCATTGTGGTGCCTGGTGATGTTGTGGGGCAGGGTGGAGGGGGTTGCAAATGTAGCTGTAGTATTTTGTTTAAAAATTTTTTGAGGCAAATATGGCATAATATTACCATTTTATTTAGCTGGGTAGTAGGTATATATATTATTCACTTTATTATTCTGTCTGAAATGTTTCATAATTAAAGAAAACATGCACATACACCAAACTCTTGTTATAGTGGTCTATGACTCAGTGTATTTCATCTCTTGGCCCATATAAAGTCGGATACAGAGCAGAGATCAGAGAAGCTTTGTTAAAGACTTTTTAAATACCATGCAGATGATGGGACTGGTTCATAGCAATATCTTTTAACCTTGATTTTGTGCAAAACAGATTCTTAATCAGTAGATAAGAAAATCTACCTAATTAGTCCATTTTCCCAGGGAGCCTTATGGTATTAGCCAGCAAAGACTGTGGCTTTAATTGAGACAGTGATGCAACTTAATTGGAACATCTGAATGAGATTAAGGGGGGTGAGTACTCACATAAGGTCAGCTGGTTTCCCTGGCACCCAGAGTTCTGCTGGGTCTATGCCTTTTTGCTGACAACCTCTGCCAACTGGGATGAAGCTGAGCCAAATGCTTTTACTGTCTTTCTTAGATCACTTAATGAAATGTTTTAAATACAGATTCCGTGTATTTCAGCACGTATTGTGAAACACTTTGGCATGCTGATTCTACTAGTAAACTTTAGAACTTATTACATAGAAGAACTAGATATTTACATTGCTTTTAACTTGTTATTGATGCAGGAGTTTAATATATATTAAGTGAAATAAATTGATAATTGTGTTGAGACTCAATAATGTATTTTAATTGATTACATCTTTATTTGGGTTCTCCAGAGAAACATAACTAATGGGATGTGTGTGTGTGTGTGTGTGTGTGTGTGTGTATGTATGTATTATATATATTTATTATAAAGAGTTGGCCCACACAATTAAGGAGGCTGACAAGTCCAAGGTCTGCAGTTGGTAAGCTGGAGGCCCAGGAAGGCTGATGATGCAGTACTAGTCTGAAAGCTAGCAGGTTGGAGACCCAGGAAGAACCCATGCTCTAGTCCATGTCCAAAGGCTGGAAAAGACCAATGTCCAAACTCAAGGGATTCAGGCAGGAGAAAATTTCTTCTTACTCAGGCTTTTTGTTCTATTCAGGCTTTCAACTGATTGGATGAGGGCCACCCACATTGCCCAGTCTGCTTTACTCAGTCCACCCATTTGAAAGTTAATCTCATCCTGAAACACCCTCACCAACATACTCGGAATAATGTCTAGGCATTCCGTGGCTCAAACTGACATATAAAATTAATCATCAAAACATCTTTTTACCCAAATTTAAGATCATTTCACAAGGCTTCTGAACAAAGAGTACTTATGTTCCTTTATTAATTTAAAAAAGTACTTGAATTCCTCCATAAAAATTAGTGTAGTACTAACAGAGAAGAAAACTCTTTAAAAATTGTCACTAATCTTTAACAAAGTTTTTTTTCGTAAATGTTCTATTACTAGTTTTGTGACCTTAGATCAATTAATTTCTTGATCTGAAAATAGGAGAACATTGGAAAGGACCACTGTGATCCCATCCAGCTCTAGAGGTCTGTAATCTTTGATCTTTTCATCAGTGCATGGATGTTGGAATGTGATTGGCATTGGTATGTCTATGCTACCTGCTACCATCCAGATGAACTCAAGTTGCTTTCTTAGGTGGATTGTGGACTGTAGTGGAATGTAGTCTCAGTTATTTACAGTTCTACTTCATACTTCATCTCCTTGGTGCGTATAATGACTGGTTAGAAGTAAGTGAATTTCACCTATGAGGCCTAGACTCCAAGCAGAGCTGATGTCATGAGATTCCAGCACATTTATTAAGTGCTAGGTGAACTCACCTTATGGAAGAGCAATTTCCATAGGAAAAAGCAGTGGCTTTAAAGAACGTACTATCTACATAGTCAATACTATTGGATTTTCAGGTGGAGTTTTTTCACTTTGTTTTTAAGAGCATCATGTACCATAGCTTTGGGGTAATTTTTCACTAACATACATTACTTAGGCATGTTAAATTTAGTGATTAACTGATCCAGTGACTGGCAATTATTAGATTGCCAAATACATAAAATTAGACTTTGTGATGAGCTATATTTTCAACTGTTCTAGGTCAGATTTTATTATTGGAGATGTTTGAGTTTTTCTCAGAAAAACTATATCCAGAGACATAGCGCTTGACCAAATCATGTGGACAGCGGGTCAAAACCATTTTGGCATTTCACAAAATCTTGTGAGGATAAGTTAGAACATGCTGAAGTAATTTTCATTAATGAGTATTCTATCCACCTTGTGAATAGTTTCAGAAAATGTTAGCTGGCTACAGAAATGTTGAATGGTTTATAGACTTTTTCCTGGACCCTCCCAAGCCTAGCAATACCACCTTCCATTTTCTAGCTAAGTTCACTCCTTACTGTTACACATATCCCCAGACTCACAAAATGCAAGCATATCTGGGCCCCAAACACAGTTATCTAGAAAAGCACTTTTTTCACATTAATGGCATAGATTCTTTTTTTTTTTTTTTTTTGAGACCGAGTCTCGCTCTGTCGCCCAGGCTGGAGTGCAGTAGCCGGATCTCAGCTCACTGCAAGCTCCACCTCCCGGGTTTACGCCATTCTCCTGCCTCAGCCTCCCGCGTAGCTGGGACTATAGGCACCGCCACCACGCCCGGCTAGTTTTTTGTATTTTTTTTAGTAGAGATGGGGTTTCACCGTGTTAGCCAGGATGGTCTCGA
Organism: Rhinopithecus roxellana; assembly: GCF_007565055.1. NCBI lineage: Eukaryota > Metazoa > Chordata > Mammalia > Primates > Cercopithecidae > Rhinopithecus > Rhinopithecus roxellana. Next base: position 134,976,150 of record NC_044556.1, on the reverse strand, counting down.
TCTCCTGACCTCGTGATCCGCCTGTCTCGGCCTCCCAAAGTGCTGGGATTACAGGCTTGAGCCACCGCACCCGGCCTGGCATAGATTCTTGAGAAAGAAAAAATGTAAAATATAAAGCAAGCATTTCAAACAAATGTATGTCTGTGTGGAGAGAAGAAAAATGAAATGAAATAAGAAAAAGGAGAAAACATAGGAAAATAAGAGAGAAACCTAGAGGAGACACCACAGAACCTGATGTGTTGGAAGGGGAAATCACTGAAATTCCTAGGCTTGTTGCCTGGCTTATTTTATGTCTGGCCTGATTTCTTTTAATGTGCATGTTGTGTTCATTTGCATGGTTGCAATCTTTAAGCAAAGAATGTTTTCAGGATTTTGGAATAATCTGAGAACCTCTGATAAAATGTGTGCAGAAAAAATGTAATGACTATGATTAGTCACAAAAAGAGCAAAGGGAATCTCATTATTTCAGTATCTGAATTTCAGTTGTATGTTTTCCTTAAAACCAAGAAACTTCTAATGGGCAAAAACATTGTTCTTCTTCATAAATTCATAGTTTCTGTGATGCTCTCTGAAAAAGCAGCTGTATCAGATTAATTTTCTTTTTCACACTCTTCCTTCTCATTTTTGTAAAGAAAAAGACAGTCGATCTGTAGCTTCCTTGGGGGACATTAGACAGCTTAGAAAAGTGGCAAAATAAACAAGATTTATTCTCATCAGATGTGTCATGAGAAAATTGGAGGCGTGCTGTGAGGTAATGATAAAATAATCTTGAAAATTTCCAAGCACTTCTTCCAAGTGGAATGGAAGGAAATTTAAAGTCAGCTTTCATCTATTTACAGCTGAAGCAAGATGTGGGCATATATATTTTTCTAACAATACAATTGGTTTCCTCCCCTAAAAAAGAGGAAACCAGACTTAAGGTCTCAGAGTTCTAGAAAGGTGTCCTCTGGAAAAATTGACCACAGTAGGATTTTAATTTTTCAGTGGAATAAGGTACTGGGAATTGTAACATGAAATGGTAGTGTGGTTTTCCTCTCTGTCCATCTTCTCCCATTTCTCTTACTTATATTAACCTGTGAAGGTATTGTTCTAGTAAATGCATAGTGCTGATGGCACCTTAATTTATTTCCGTGGTCATTTGCAGAAAACATTGTTTTTGCCTCTGCTTACCCACTGGAGCTGGTGTATACTCTCTTATGTAGCATCTGTAAGTATATGAAGATTCATTGAATGCCTTTGATGGGCTAAGCTTTCTGTGGCCATATTAGAGATACTGGGCTTGCTTTTAGAACAGGACTTGGGAAGAACTTAGGGTCTCTCACAGTTCACTGAAGATTTTGCTCACAGAATTTGGGACCTCTATGAGGGTAAGTGCTGGAAAGCAGGAAACGATGCTCTATTGTTTGTTCTTAAGCAAGCCTCCTTTCCATCCAGTTGCTGGCTGAGCCCTAGGAGGGTCCTGACTTGGCTTTGATATATTTCATATAAGCTATTGGGAGCATAAGTGTTTGTTTGTTTCTTTTTGCGGATTAATATCCAAAGTAAATCACAGAGAACTTAAGTTGGTTTTTATGTATTTTATTTTTAACTCGAGATGGGATTTCTACAGGGTAGGCTGCAGAATCAAGGCTCCCTGTGAATCATTTTGCCTTTTCCTAGGAGAGACTGTTCAAAAACCTGACTCTCAGGCACCAATAATAAATGTGCTTTAAAAACACACATACACCCCCTTCAGTTCAATTATGGAGAATCCAATTTATCCCCATTCTCTAAGGCATTTACCAGAAGAAAAAGAGAGTCCTTGGGCATTATTCTGTGTAATTAGATTTTTACACCTCTGTATTGTGAATTGGGATTTCCAATTTCTCCATCCTAAGGTGTAAAGTGATGGTGCTTAGCAACCTAAGACCGTAGCTGATGCTATAATTCATCAGGACTTTTAAACTGTTACCATTTGAGAAACTGTGGTGAAAATAAACAATAGTGGATATTGTAATTTATTTTATAAATATTAAATCTATTTTATTTTTTAGAACCATTTGTCTTGTTTCTCAAAATTAATCTTCACCTGAAACCTCAACAGTTTTTAAGAAACTGCGCCAGTGGCCTGAATAATCTTCTCATATGTGGATTTTCCTCAGTTGCCAGGAAATAACCACCTGGTTAAAACAAACTTATTTTTATTTATTTCTGTATGTTTCTCCTTCATAGTAACAATAAAAATGTAATATCTGAAAATTATGATTTTTCTTTTTTTTTTTTTTTGAGACAGAGTTTCACTCTTGTTACCCAGGCTGGAGTGCAACGGCGTGATCTCAGCTCACCACATCCTCCGCCTCCCAGGTTCAAGCAATTCTCCTGCCTCAGCCTCCTGAGTAGCTGGGATTGCAGGCATGCACCACCACGCCCAGCTAATTTTGTATTTTTAGTAGAGACAGGGTTTCTCCATGTTGAGGCCAGTCTCAAACTCCTGACCTCAGGTGATCCGCCTTCCTCAGCCTCCCAAAGTGCTGGGATTACAGGAGTGAGCCACCGCACCTGGCCTAAATCATGATTTTTCTGGCAATGTTATAGGAAAAACCAAAGCTAAAAATGTGAATATAAAACATAACAGTCTCAACTATTTTTAAAAAGAATTGAAAAAAGATTAGCAGAAAATGTAGTAAAAACAGTGTTTGGATTTTTGTATCTTTTTACACTTAATGAGTACATGTTTGTGCTTTTCTAAAAGTAATTGAAATAGGAAGCTGCATATTTCAGAGAAGATTGTAGAATGTATCATCGTTGTGATGACACTGAGAATGGTGGGGGAACAAGGCATAATCTGCCATAAATAGTATCTTCCAAGAAAGACTACTGATAAACAGTAGATTTGAGTTGATCTGCTTCAGGACTGGGAACTGGTTTTAAAAGAACCTTCTAGAATGAGAAAATATACGAATTTGTCAGGCTCTTCGAACTTCATGAAAGTTTTACCCAGAGCCTTATATTTGCCGTAGTTTTAGACTGGTTAAGGAAAACAGACAAACCAAGAAAGGATTTTGTTTGTAAATTATTTCCCACAAATAATTTTGTGGACAAAACTCATTTAAAAGCTCGAAAGGAATTAACTTGTAAGAGTCTGATTTATTAATATTATTATTGTTATTTTCTTTTTTGAGATGGACTTTAACTCTTGCTGCCCAGGCTAGAGTGCAATGGCACAATCTCAGCTCTCTGCAACCTCCACCTCCCTGATTCAAGCGATTCTCTGTCCTCAGCCTCCCGAGTAGCTGGGATTACATGCATGTGCCACCACGTCCAGCTAATTTTGTATTTTTAGTAGGAATGGGGTTTCTCCATGTTGGTCAGGCTAGTCTAGAACTTCTGACCTCGGGTGATCCGCCTGCCTCGGCCTCCCAAAGTGCTAGGATTACAGGTGTGAGCCACCTCACCCAGCCAAGAGTCTGATTTTTTATAAACAGATATGAATTGAATTTCAAATGTGTGTGTGTGTGTATGTGTGTGTGTATGTGTGTATATATATGTGTGTGTGTGTGTGTGTGTGTGTGTGTGTGTGTGTGTGTGTGTGTGTATTTATTTATTTATTTATTTTGAGACAGGGTTCTTGTTCTGTCACCCAGGATGGAGTGCAGTGGTGTGATCATAGCTCACTACAACCTCAAATTCCTGGGCTCAAACAATCCTCTGCTTCACCCTCACCCCATCCCCACCACTGCTGAGTAACTGCAACTACAGGTGTGTATCACCACACCTGGCTAATTTTTATTTTTATTTTTTGTAGAGTCAGGGTCTTGCTATGTTGTCCAGGCTAGTTTGAAACTCCTGCACTCAAGTGATCCTCCCACCTTGGCCTCCCCAAGTGCTGGGATTACAGGCATGAGCCACCATGCCTGGCCAAAAGTGTATATTTTTGGTAATTAATATTCAAGCTGAAAACTGTACCTTTCTCCTTTCCTGGGGCATTGGCATGGGTTTTGTTGATAGAATGCATTGTAACTTGTTTTTGAATATTTACGCAGCCATTCTTTCATTCATTCAACAAATATTTGCTGAGTATATAAACACAATATACCCTTGGAGGAGAGATAAGCTATATTTGAACAGCTGTAGTAGAAGTGGTACACAATTTTGGGAGAATGCTAAAGAAGGTGTGATTGCTTCCAGCTGGGGAGATCCAAAGAGGCTTCTACTCAGGTTGGGACTGTCATGTGGGCTTGAAGGGTCTGAAAGTGGCTAGCAGGGGACTTAGGGGGAGAAAGGAAGAGAGGAAGCACAGGTATGCATGGGGCAAGAAAGCTTAAGTTGAATGAAAGAAGTGGAAAATAAAGACAGTTGAGGTGAGATCCCAGGCCTTTGGTACTACGACGAGGGGTTACTACCCTAGGCAATAGGGAAACACTGAAGATTTTTTTTTTTTACAAAGATAGTGATATGATCTTGCAGCAGCATGTTAAATGAAAGCTGCCAGTCCAGGACAACTCAGAAGGTTGTGCCTCTATGACTAATGAGGTGTGCCCCTTCTGACTTTCAAAAGAGTGTCTTAGTAGCATCCGTGCCAAGATTTGGTTCTGAAATAGAGTTCCCCATTCTAACATCTGGACCTTTGTGTAACTCATGCTACCTTTGAGTGGGACCAAGGTGGCCAGCTTTGATTCAGCCTCTCCTGTTCTGCCGCATCAGCCCTGGACTCCGGCCACTTCTCAAAACCGGCCTCTGCCACACACACCTAGCTTTGGCTCATTCCCCATAATCCTCCAGGAACAGCTGTGGTATTCCCCCTCTCACTCTGGTTTTCACTTTTTTGTTCCTGTTTAAGAGCTGAGAGTTCTTGTTTTTGTTTTTCTCCTCTGTCTCTGCTGTGATGCTGAAATAGGGTAGATTCAGAGACCTTTTTTTTTTTTTGAGATGGAGTCTCGCTCTGTCACTTAGGGTGCAGTGGCACGATCCCGGCTCGCTGCAACCTCCGCCTCCCAGGCTCAAGCAATTCTCCTGCCTCAGCCTCCCAAGTAGCTGAGATTACAGGTGTGCACCACCATGCCCGGCTAATTTTTGTATTTTTGGTGGAGACAGGGTTTCACCATGTTGATCAGGCTGGTCTTGAACTCCTGACTTCAAGTGATTCATCCACCTCAGCCTCCCAAAATGCTGGGATTGCGTGAGCTACTGCGCCCAGCCCAAGAGACTTCTATAATGTCGTTGAGAGACAGTAGAGGCTTGATTGAACGTGTGGTGGTTGGGATGGGGAAAAGGAAATGGGCTCAAGAAATTTCTGGAAATAAAAGTGGCAAAATCTGATGATTGGATCTGGGAACGGGGGAGAAGGAGTCAAATGAATGCTGAGTTTTTGAGCCTGCATAGAGTTAATGGCTTCAAAGGGGCCAGCAGATATTTTTCTTAATTTTGCAAAGGTGAACTGAAGCTAAGTTATATGGACAGAGTAGTCAAAGAGGTGCGTTAGTTTGCTTCCATTGCTATAAAGAAATATCTGAGGCTGGGTACTTTATGAAGGAAAAAAGTGTAGGGTGGGCGTGATGGCTCATGCCTGTAATCCCAGCACTATGGGAGTCAAGGCAGGTAGGTCATTTGAGTCCAGGGATTTGAAACCAGCCTGGACAACATGGTGAAACGCTGTCTCTACAAAAAATACAAAAATTGGCTGGGTGCAGTGATTCACATCTGCAATCTCAGCACTTTGGGAGACTGAGGCGTGTGGATCACTTGAGGTCAGGAGTTCAAGACCCCCGACTAACATGGTGAAACCCTGTCTCTACTAAAAATACAAAATTAGCCAGGTGTGGTGGCGCATGCCTGTAATCTCAGCTACTTGGGAGGCTGAGGCAGGAAAATCACTAGAACCCGGGAGGTGTAGGTTACAGTGAGCCGAGATGGTGCCACTGCACTCCAGCCTGGGGGATAAGAGTGAAACTCTGTCTGGGGAAAAAAAAAAAAAAATTAGCCAGGTATGGCTGCACGCTCCTGTGGTCCCAACTACTCAGGAGGCTGAGATGGGAGGATTGCTTAAGCCTGGGAGGTCAAGCCTGCAGTGAGTTGTGATTGCACCACTGCACTCCAAGCCTGGGTGACAGATTGAGACTATCCCAAAAAGAAAGAAAAAAAGAGAGAGAAAAGAGGTTTAATCGGCTCATGGTTCTTGGTTCTACATCCTGTACAGGAAGCATAGTGCTGATATCTGCTTCTGGTGAGGGCCTCAGGAAGCTTACAATCATAGCAGAAGGCAAAGGGGGAGCAGGTGCATCACATGGCAAGACCCGAGCAAGAGAGAGGAGAAGGTACTAGGTTCCCTTCAAACAACCAGCTCTCAAGTGAACTAAGGGAACAAGAACTCACCTATCCCCAAGGGGATGGCACTAAGCTATTAATGAGGGATCCGCCCCCATGACCCAAACACCTCCCACCAGGCCCCACCTCCGACATTGGGGATTACATTTCAACATGAGATTTGCAGGGACAAAAGATCCAAACTATATCAAGTGGCTTCTTTCAGTGTCAGTGATGATTACCTTGAAGGGTGTTATGAGCAGCTTAGGGTCAAGTGAATTGTACTAACGCAATGCCTAGCTCAAGCTGAAATAAACAAGTAGGATTAGAGATATGTGCCTGTGCCAAAAATACTGGTATATCAAAATGTGGAAGAATCCCTTCCATTGCTTTTAGTCCTTCCATTATTGAGTAATCTCCTTTCAGTATAAGACCTGGCACTGTGTTTTATAAACAATTTAGGAAAGAGAATGTGATACTAAATTTGGTGGCAGGGATATGAAAGGAATTCAGTGCTCAAGCATCTTGGAAACTGTGATGAACAATGTCGTTTCAGCTGAGGTTATTTTGTGTAGCCCCTGTGGGCTGATCATTTGTTTGAATGTTTTCATTGTGGAATATTAAATAGTAGTCAACATTGATTGATCAACTAATATGTGTCAGGCCCTGTCCTAGACAGTTTTCAATATACAGAATATTTTATTTGCTCCTCATGAAACCCTGTGATATGGGCATCTTATTATCCTCATTTGCAGGTGAGAAAATTGAGGTCAGAGAGAGCTCAATGAAACACAGCCCCTAACTTACGCTTTTTGATTCAGTTCATGAATGTTGTTGTTTTATGTAGTTGGTTTTAATTCAGGAATGCACGGAGGGTCTTCTATGCCGAACCTTTGTGAAAATGTAGGTTGTATTTGTTTGGAGCCTGTGATGGGTGGGGTAGCTCTTCTGTATACAGCAGGGCAGGATGGCCCTAGTGCAAGTTACAGTAAGCAACCTGGTTTTTTCTTCTCCTTAATTCCTTAGTTCAGCTTGAGGACTTTATCCTGGTGCTTGCCTAAGGGACACCCTCGTCACCATTATCATCATTTTAATTATGATCAATTATGGAACATTTTCTATGTGCCAGCTATCATGCTGAGCACTTTACAGAATTAGTTCATGGAATCATTAGAATAACGTTATGAGGCTGCTACTCTTGTTTTCTTCATTTGACATGTGAGCAGAAAGAAGTAACTCACATGAGATCTCACAGCTGGCAAGTAGTAGAGATGGGATTTGAACCTGTCTGACTCCAGAGTCCATCTTCCTAACCACAGTGGTATTTTGCTCCAACATCAGACTATTTTTTTTTAAATTAGACATAGGTTTCTTGCTCTGTTTTCCAGGCTGGAGTACAGTAGTGCAATCATAGCTCATCACAACCTCAAACTCCCAATGCTCCTGCCTCAGCTTCCCAAAGTGCTGGCTTACAAGCATGAGCCACCAAGCCAGACTGTCCCCTGCCTCAACACCAGACTTTGCTCTCAGTCTTAGGATCCCTACACTGGGGACTAATTTATTTGGATTTAGATAGGTTTAATCTAAAATCCAGATACACTTGCCAAATAACTTTAGGTTTTCCCCCAGAACATATGATATTGTTAGCTATATCATATATAGTTTGAACTAGTTATTAGATTAATTACCTAAAGAAGCTGCAATTGCTTCTTTATAAACGCTACGTGGTGGATGATGTGTTACTGGGACAGTATGCAGATATTCAAATCACAGAAGCATTTTTCTCATATATCAGAAGAGAGCATTATGACACCTCACCAGAAGCAGGGCGTCCCTGGGGGAGGCTTGGTGATGTGGCAGAAAATCAACTTTCAAAGCTTTATAGAGTTCATCATAAAATGACATCCACCTCCTTTCATTTCAATCCAAGTGCTTTCAAGAGTACAAAAATAAACGTTAGAAATTAACAGACTGCTTTTCTGATAGACCAAACAGTAGCTACTTGGACCTAAAGGGCAAATTTTATTCATCATGTATATGTTTTAGTAAAGTGAGATTTGTTCTCATTGTGGGAATTCCCACACTGCCGCACTCCTATGTAAGAAAATTATAGACAAGCATAGAGAATGATGCTGCATAAAAGCTGATAGCATAATAGCCAGTTAGAGGATTATAAAGCCTGAGTTTATTAAAGTATTATGCAAATACTGATTAATAGTAATACCATAAACTCACAGAGCAAGCAAAAGCATGCCTGATTCAAATTATAGGAGCTTTTATTTGCATTTCTACAGAATCTATTATTAGTGGGTCTCAAAGCACCTTACAAGTAATAATTATTAAAGCTCATAAACATGACCAGTAAATTTCATGTTATGAAGTAAATATGAAAGAATTCCTCTTTACCTCACATATATTATAAGACCTAAATTCCCAAACAAAAATAGGATTCTCTGCATATGGGGAATATTCATATACTATGGGTGTCTTTGGCTATGGTTCTATAGGCTTAGAAATGGGTTGCTATGGATTCAAGGCTTTCCTATTGAGTACCTCAATTTATGTAGTTAGAACTCTTCACTTATTTTTGAAATTTTACCTACGTGATAGCTCTAAACAAATCTTGTTAGTATATTTTAATATCTCTCAATTGACCGTAATATCAAATTTTAAAAGCAAAAATGATGTCAAGTTCACGTGAAAGTACTTTAAAATATTTTGGAATATTACATGGAGTTTATTTTTCCTCAAGCTGTACCCTGTTCTGCGGACTCAGCACAATCAGTGAAGCCTGTGTTTCCTTCTGTACCCTGCAGCAAGCAGTTGAAATGTTGTAATGGTTTCTAATCTGCATGAGAATGCTCCTACACCCTTTCTCCTCTACTCCTCCTTCTCTCTTCCCTCCTTCCCTCCTTTGCAATTCCCATACTCTCTAAAGCTAGCACAGATTGGAAAGGCAAGAATGTTTCAGGTGTCTGACTCTCCCTGTCCCTCCATGTCAAGTCCTCAAGCTTCCCCCACATTCATACTCAGTTTGATTTACTTCTGGTGCTGAGAGTCTATTTAATATATTGCAGTTTCCAGTCACTGATGTGAGGCAGCTGGACTTTCGTACTGTACTTATACTTCAGTGGCACACAGATCCAAAGAAATGTGTGGACTAGTGAGCAACTTCCTTTATAATTAGGATGCTGGAGCCTCGAGAGTCGAATGACTTGACTGAGGTTGTGCAGCTGGTTTCTGCCTCACAGAATCGGGACCAGAGCTCAGGTCTCTAGGCTCTTAAACCAAAGTTTCCCCTTCTGTCTCATGGTAGTTCTATACTGCTTTGAATCACACACACAAATTTTGAACCGGAAACATTGGAGCAGAGTGAGAGGAAACACTTTGCTGATTTTATCCAGGACCGTGAGTCATAAAACTAGAGGTGGAGCCTCAGGGATCTGAAGAAAAAGGGAGCGATGGCCAGATGTGGTGGCTCACGCCTGTAATCCCAGCACTTTGGGAGGCCGAGGCGGGCAGATTACCTGAGGTTGGGTGTTCCAGACCAGCCTGACCAACATGGATAAACCCCGTCTCTACTAAAAACACAAAATTAGCTGAGCATGGTGGCACATACCTGTAATTCCAGCTACTCGGGAGGCTGAGGCAGGAGAATCAGTTGAACCTGGGAGGTGCGGGTTGTGGTGAGCCGAGATTGCACCATTGCACTCTAGCCTGGGCAAGGAGCGGGAAACTCCGTCTCAAAACAAAGCGGGGGAGTGATGTTCTTGCAGAATTGAAGGGGTAGACCTGGGATTATCATTTGGAGGAAGGAGCTGAATGACTGCACGTCAAGGGGAATAAAGAGCAAGTTGAAGTGGAGACAGGGCAAGGTAGAAGAGTAGTCTTAGGAGGATTAGAAGGATGGTTGAGTTTATGGCGATGGCGATAGGTTATTGATAGAAAATAAAGCAAAACTCAATAGGTTATGGGATGGATGGTCCTTAGGGTCTGTGAAGCCTCTCAGGATGATGCCGGAAGGAGAGGGAGAGATGGGGCATGTGCAGCAGGTAGCAAAGTTCTCCAGGAACACAGACTACTGGCAAATCCCTGGGAGACAGGGGTGACAGGAGGGATGGAAACAGAGAGACTGGAGGGATGGTTTTTGGAACTCTGTAGCTAAGTGTAAATTCTGTGCTATACTGCAGAATTCTAATTTTCACATTTTTCTAGGGAAAACTGAGGCTGCCATCAAAAACTTCAGTCCCTACTACAGTCGTCAGTACTCTGTGGCTTTCTGCAATCATGTGCGCAATGAAGTAGAACAGCAAAGAGATTTAACGTCACAGTTTTTGAAGACCAAGGTAAGCCATGGATATTTGGTTTACATGTTTTTCCCCTTGAAGAAGGCTATATAGCACACAATATTTCTGAAATAAACAATAATTTGAATGGCAGTTGTATTTTTCCCACATGGATGCTTTGTTTGTATCAGAAACTTTGACTTGCTGTTGTGAAATTTTGGTCATTGATCAAATATGAGTTTCTCTTTGAACCCCCTAATTTATTCTTACTCCTTTGCTCTGTTATAATAAGTAACACCACCTCAACAAATGTTTGTTAGCAGCTACTATGTGCTAGGCTATAGTCCAAGAACTGGGGCATTAAGACAAGTTCTCTGCCTTCCTGGAGTTTATGTTCACATGCAGGAAACAGACAATAAACAAGCTAATATCAGATGACATCAGATAATAATAAATGCTAAAAAGAAAAATAAAGCAAGAGACTTATTTTTGAGATGAAGTCTCGCTCTGTGATTCAGGCTGGAGTGCAGTGGTGCAGTCGCAGCTCACTGCAACCTCTGCTTCCCGGGTTCGAGTGATTCTCCTGCCTCAGCCTCTCGACTAGCTGGGATTACAGGTGTGTACCACCATGCCCAGCTAATTTTTGTATTTTTAATAGAGACAGGATATTCACCATATTGGCCAGGCTGGTCTTGAACTCCTGACCTCAAGTGATTCACCTGCCTCGGCCTCTGAAAGTGCTGGGATTACAGGTGTGAGCCACCGCGCCCAGCCTAGAGCTGTGTTTTAGAGAAGGTGGTTAGGGGAGCCCTCTGTGGAGATAACATTTAAGCAGAAACTGGAGTGCAATGAGAGTAGGCTGTGTGAATATTCGTGGGAAGAGTATTCCAGGCCTATGGAACAGCAAGTGTGAAGACCCTGCCACACAGAGGGAAGGTCGGTCTCCTGGGAGCACTGTGAGTGAGGGAGGAGGGACGAACAATGACAGCATAGAAATAGGTCAGGACCACATCATGTCAACCTGCGGATCACAATAGGGTTTTGATTTTGTTTTGTGTTGGGAAGTCCCATTGGAGGGTTTTGAATACAGAGTGACATATAATTTTAGATGATCTGTCTGGCTTCTCTGTAGAGAATGGACTATGGGGCAAGAGGGGAGAATGGAAACTGGCGAGCAGGATACTGTAGCATCCAAGGGAAGAATGATGCCAAATTGGACTGGGGTGATGATGGCCATGGTTGTGAGGAGAGGTGTTTATGATAGAGCTGACAGAACATACTGTTGGGTTGGGGGTGAGATAATAGAAGAGAGAAATCAGTGATGACTTCTTGGTTTTTAACCAGAGCAAATAAGTGGATGGAGTTGCCTTTTCCTTAGAAAGAAGAGTCAGAGTGAATGGGATCACAAGTTCCCTTTTGACCATGTTAAGTTTGAGATGCTAGTTTGACATACGCCTGTGGAAATGTTGAATAGGCCATTGGATGTTTTCATTTGGAGCTCAGCAGAGTGATTGAGGCTGGAAAATAGAAATGTGGAAGTTGTTAGCTTATGACTGGTATTAAGGCCATGGGCCATAAAAGAGGGAAAGAATATAGACAGAGAAAAGAAACAGTACACTGGCCCCTTCAGCATTACAAAATCAGAAAAAGGAAAAGGATCCAGCAAAATGGACTAAGAAGAAACAGTCTATGGAGTAGGAGAAAAATCAGAAAAGTATAATGTCCCAGAAGGCAAATAAAAAAGGGGTTTCAAAATTAAGAACTCAATCCTATTTATAATAGCCACCCCCACCCACCACACACACACACACACACAGATACACACACACACACACAGATACACACACACACACACACACACACACCCCTAGGAGTGCATTTAACCAAGGAGATGAAAGATCTCTACAAGGACTACAAAACCTGGATGAAAGAAATTGTAGACAACACAAACTAATGGAAACACATCCCATGCTCACAGATTGGAAGAATCACTATCATTAAAATGACCATATTCCCCGGAGCAATATACAGCTCCAATTCAATTGCTATCAAATTACCAATTTCATTTTTCACAAAATTAGAAAAATTAATCCTAAAGTTCATATGGAACAAATAAAAGCCTGAATAGCCAAAGCATGCCCAAGCAAGGGAACAAATCTGGAGGCATCACATTGCCTGACTTCAAATTATACTACAAGGCTATACTAACTTAATCAACAGGTACTGGGACAAAAATAGACACGTAGACCAATGGAACAGAACAGAGAACCCAGAAATAAAGCCACATACCTACAACCAACTGATCTTTGATAAAATAAAAAAAATAAATAATGGAGAAAGAATACCCCATTCAATAAAAGGTGCTGGGAAAACTGACTAGCCATATGTAGAAGAAGGAAACTGGACCCCTATCTCTCACCATGTACAAAAATTAACTTGAGATGGATTAAAAACCTAAATGTAAGGCCTGAAACTATAGAAATCTTAAAATAAAACTTAGGAAAAACTCTTCTGGACATTTTAGGCAAAGAATTTGTGGTAAAGACCCCAAAAACAAATGCAATAAAAATAGACAAATGGGACTTAGTTATACTAAAAAGCCTATATACAAAAAAAGAAATAGTCAATGGAATCAACAGGTAACCTACAAAATGGGAGAAATATTTGCAAATTATGCCTCTAACAAAGGACTAATGTCCAGAATCTACAAGAAATGCAACAAGAAAAAATAGCCCCATTAAAAACTGGGCAAAGGACATGAGCAGACATTTCTCAAAAGAAGACATACAAGTGGACAACAAACACATGAAAACATACTCAGCATCACTAATCATCAGATAAGTGTATATTAAAACCACACCGGCCAGGCGCAGTGGCTCATGCCTGTAATCCCAGCACTTTGGGAGGCCGAGGTGGGTGGATCACCTGAGGTCAGGAGTTCAAGACCAGCCTGGCCAACATGGCAAAACCCTGTCTCTACTAAAAATACAAAAATTAGCCAGGCGTGGTGTCACATGCCTGTAATCCCAGCTACTCAGGAGGCTGAGGAGGGAGAATCACTTGAACCCAGGAGGTTGCAGTGAGCCGACATCACGCCACTGCACTCTAGCCTGGATGACAGAGTAAGACTCTGTCTCAAAACAAAACAAAACAAAACAAATATAAAACAACAACAAACCACACCAAGATATCATCTTACACCAGTAAGAATGGCTGTCATTAAAAAGTCAAAAAATAACGAATGATGTGGATGTGGAGAAAAGGAAATGCTCATACACTGTTAGCAGGAATGTAAATTAGTTCAACCCCTAGGGAAAACAGTATGGAGATACCACAAATAACTAAAAAAGAACTCTCATTCAACTCAGCAATCCTACTACTGGTATCTACCCAAAGGAAAAGAAATCATTATATAAAAAAGACTCCTGTACATGTATGTTTATCACAGCACTGTTTTTAATAGCAAAGTCATGGAACCAACCTAAGTATGCACCAGTGGTTGACTGGATAAAGAGAATGTGGTATATATACATCACAGGATGCTACACAGTCATAGAAAAGAACAAAATCATATCCTTTGCAACAACATGGATGGAGCTGGAGGCCATTATCCTAAGTGAACTAACTCAGAAACAGAAAATCAAATACTACATGTTTTCACTTATAAGCAGGAGCTAAGTAATGGGTACACATGGACATAAAGATGGAGAGAATAGACTCTAGGGACTCCAAAAGTGGGGAAGGTGGGAGGGGAATGAGGATTGAAAAATTACCTATCGGGTACAATGTTCAAGATTTGGGTGATGGGCACACTAGGAGCCCAATCCCCACCCTTACACTTAATTCCCGTGTTAGAAACACACATACTCCTTGAATATAAAATTTAAAAAACTATAAATAAAAAAGAAGGGGTTTCAAGAGAGAATAAGTGATAAGTGAGTTACATAATGCTGAGAAGTTAACCAATTTATTTAGCAGCATGAGGACATGGGCTAAGTGATTGCTTTCCCTCATAAAACAGTGATCTCAAAATGTGGGAAGCTTGTTAAAATGCACATTCTGGCCCACAGCCCCAGAGATTCTGTTGTAGTAAGTCTATGGTGAGGCCCCATTTTTAACAAGCTTATCAGTTGATTGAGTGGCCCAGGTTTTAAGAAAAGTTGCACGTAAGAACTATGAAGTTCATCTTATACCATGGTTTCAGTTTCATTTAAAGAGAAGAGATTCTCTCTTACCTTTTAATGAGGCAAGATAGGAGACTGCTGCATTATCTGTCAGGTTAGAATATTAAGCGCTGGAATCTGGAAGGGAATTTGTTTTATCCCTTACATGATTCTTAAAAGAGATTGGCATATCTATTTTTTTTTCTGTATAGTTCATTTAAAATTTTACTTGAAAGTAGAGGGGTAAGTTTCTGAAGGCACTATGATTTTTTAGTAAAGGGAAAATAGATGTAAATTCAGTGACACGTAAAAGACAAGAGGCCCATTTGTATATTTTGAAATAATTTGAGAATTACACAATGAAGCAGGATGGGAATTATCCTTACACAGTTAACCCAATGGAAGACCTAACTAGGAATCTAATGGAAATGCCTGTACAGTACATATATCACCATGGTTAATGAAAAATCCTCAAACTTTTAAGTAGAAGAGGTAGAACTGAGGTGTTTTGGCTTGATACCTGCTTATTCTTTAACCAAATAGCAAGCACAATCTCCTTGAGTGGCACGGAGAGGGGTCCCCATGGCTTTGGGTTTAAGAAAACCATTGAGCATTAGAGGCTGCATTGGCAGGTGTATTGAATAGGAGAACGAACGGTCTGTTAATTCTCCTGCTTTGCGGAGATTAACCCTGAGAAATGTTCAGACATGTCCTTGTGGATATCCACACTTAACGCTTTCCTGCCTCACTCCCTCTCTCCCATAGAGTTTATCAAGCATTTATTGAGTGCCACATGTATGCAAGGCATAATAACCTTAAGTAATAACTATAATTCCTTCTACCATATGCTTCTGTTCCTACAGCATAATAGAGGGAAATGAAAATCATAAAAGTACCAATAAGACAAATATTTACATTGGGTCAAGCAGAGCAGGAAAGGGAAATTGTGGGGGGAGAGGAAGAATCAACAGTTTCCCCAGGATCTCAGTGGAAGAGAGTTTCCTCAACTATTCCTTGAAATACCATGGATAGGCCGGGCGCGGTGGCTCAAGCCTGTAATCCCAGCACTTTGGGAGGCCGAGATGGGTGGATCACGAGGTCAGGAGATCGAGACCATCCTGACTAACACCGTGAAACCCCGTCTCCACTAAAAAATACAAAAAAACTAGCCGGGCGAGGTGGCGGGCGCCTGTAGTCCCAGCTACTCGGGAGGCTGAGGCAGGAGAATGGCGTAAACCTGGGAAGCTGAGCTTGCAGTGAGCTGAGATCCGGCCACTGCACTCCAGCCTGGGCAGTAGAGCGAGACTCCATCTCAAAAAAAAAAAAAAAAAAAAATACCATGGATAACTTAGTGGTAACAAGGAGTGTTATCATTTGTTGTGATAGTTAATTGTGTTCATCTTCTTTAAGCCACCATTGATGCCTGGAACTATTTTGTATGAAGCAGAGCTATCACAATTTTCTGAAGACATAAAGAAGTGGAAGGAGAGATACATTGTAGTTAAAAATGATTATGCTGTGGAGAGCTATGAGAATAAAGAGGTAAGACACTTCTTTGTTACTACTGGTTCTTGCACTATTCTTAAAAGTTTAGCTGGGTTGATTGGTGTGCCCTCTCCTTGGAGACTGATTCATTCAGTAAGCACTCATTCATGTAGGTACCTGTTTCAGCTAACAGATACTGATTGAATGCCTACTGCATATCAAGTGTTATACAAGGTTCTGGGTATACAGCAGTTGGTAAGACAGATGCTTGCTGTCTAGTGGCAAGGTAGACTTTGAACAGGTGATTACAAGTGAGTATGAAGATAGAAGGACCAGTATTTGGCACAGGAGCCTTTCCTATGATCATTCAGCCTCGAGGTCTTCCTCAGCCACTGTCCTGATGTCTCTGCTCTATGTCCCTGTCTTCCCACTCTGAAGCCCTGTGCATGACAGGTGGCTGAGGAGTTATTTCATAGGTTGTTATTAAATTTGAATCTGCCTGGGTTTGCCTGGGTTTCTAGGAATTCAGAATGCCTCACATACTTTATTCCCATGGAGGTATTTTTTATTTTTTCAATTAACTTTTTTTCTGGTTATCTCACTATTTTCCTTATCTGTAAAATGTGAAGATGAGATAATGGGTGTAAAGCATTCAGCACCTGGGAGGACTTCAGTTTTTATTGGTTCCCATTTCTTTCCTTATGTAGGGAGGTAGTGTGGTACAGGGGAAAAAATATCAGGCAGTGAATTTGGCAAACTAAAGGTTAGGTCGAGTTGTGCCGTTAACTAGAAGTGAACTCATTGACAAGTGACTTCCTGTCTTCAGGCCTCAATTAAGGTAAACAGTTAAGTCAAATGATCCCACTGTCCTCCCAGATCTCATATTGTACACATTTTTTAGTCTACATAGACCCTCAAGCTCCCTTTGAAATGAACAGGTACTATTTATCAGTGAAGGATAGTAACAGATTTAAAACTCTGCTCTCTGGCCTCTGAGCTCAAGAATAGTCAAGACGGCTGGGCGCAGTGGCTCATGCCTGTAATCTCAGCACTTTGGGAGGCCGAGGCAGGCAGGTCAACTGAGGTCAGGAGTTCGTGATCAGCCTGGCCAACATTTTGAAACCCCATCTCTACCAAAAATATAAAAATTAACTGGGCGTGCGGGTACATGCCTGTAGTCCCAGATACTCAGGTGGGTGAGGCAGGAGAATCACTTGAACTCGGGAAGTGGAGGTTGCAGTGAGCCGAGATCACCCTACTGTACTCCAGTCTGGGTGACGGAGCGAGACTCCATCTCAAAAAAAAAAAAAACAGTAGTCAAGATAGTCTTCATAGAGAACTGTGAGGACTACTCCTGATGCTAAACCATTAGGAAGAGGCTTCAGACTGACAGACCAGTCTGTTTCCTTCCCATTTCTGATGGAAAATAGAAATAAAATGTACTACACATTTATTTCACAAGCTACCGGGCAAAGCTCAAGTGCTCTCTTGGGTAGACTTACTCTTTTCAACATTTGTTAAGCTAATATTTTCTCTGCTTATCAATATTAGGATTTTATTCAACACTTGATTTGTACTCAGCAACAAAGTATTAATACACTACAAATAATGATAATAACAAGTCACTTTATGTTTTGTATGACTCATTACAATGTCCTTTCAGAAGAGCTTGAGGAGGGACAGTGTAGCGTAATATGGCCCATATTTAGGGCTTTGACTCATACCTTTACCACTTACTTACTAGATATGCGCCCTTGCCTAAGTTAGAAATCTTGAGCCTCGGTTTTCTCATCTATAAAATGAGAGCCGCGTGATTTCTTTGCCATGGTGTTGAGCGGAGTAAGTGAGTAAATGTACTGAAGCATTTAGCATACGGCTGGGCCTGTGGTAAAGCTAGAGCTGGGTGTGGAGCAGTTGTTGGTATGATTACTAGTAACCCATTGGGAGGAAACAGCCCTAGATCTTGTTCTTGGATTTATTAAAGTTTTTCACTGCATTTAACACTAACTGAAGTTTCATTTTGAATCAAATGTTGGTGTTTTTCCTCTTTTCACTTATTTCAGCTTGCTCTCTCAGCTTGCAGTTTGTACATTGCACTGCTTTTTCTTTGTTCATCATTTTTAACTGAACCTGTTCACATTGTTAAGATATGGTGACTGAATTTGGTAATAACTAAGTATTTTTTAAAACTTGGAATTTTTTAAAGTTCGTGCAGTTTGTCATAATTTCTCATAGTTTTAATAATATCTTTTTTTTTAGTTTATGGAAGTATCTTATAAAATTATATCTAAGAATTACGCATTAAGTACCTGTAAATTGTCTATTATTTTATTTAGAGTCCAATTTTAGCTGGCAATTAAACAGGAAAAGTAAAACATTCTCACTTGATAATCGGTATCTATTTTGTGTGCACTGGGCCTGGACAGACATGAATATGAATCCTGGATGTGTCACCTACTCACTGCTGGGCCATGGGCAAGTTATTCAGTTTCTTTGAGCTTCACGTTTCCCATTTGAAAAATGGAGATAACATCTAATGCATAGTACCGTTTTGAGGATTAAATGGTATAATGCTTATAAAAGCCAATATTGGAGCCTGTTATAACTAATAATACAATTGACTTTTGAGTCCAGTCTAATAAAATTGCTTCTAAATCATCTTAATATCATACAAGTTTAGATTCTTCTCTCAATATTATTGTTTCACTATAATGTAGCTCTGTGGGAGTGCTTAGAGCTTTAAGGTATTATTTCATGAGGAACCCTCAGTTATGTAGAGATCCTCCTTCCTGGGTTAATCATTTATTCAGAAGAGTCCTCCAGTCTTCCTTCTTAGGATGAATAGGTCAGACTGCCAGAATTCTGTGATAGTGGGTATATTCTGCTTCCCTGACATGCTTAAACAGTTGATTAATGGTTGTTACAAGTATGAAGACAAGCCTTTTAGATATCTGAGAGTTTGTTTTATTTGAATCTCTTCACTATCTTATTGCTGCAGAATACGTTACCGTTACTCTGATTATGTTGGTCAGATCAACATTATTTAGTTATTTCCAAGAGTACATTCTAGATTTTGGGTTTCAAAGTTTCTTGGTTTCAGTTCTCAATGTGCCTTTAGATTACTAGTTTCAGAATTTTGCCTTGACTTTAGCCTTCCCGTCAGATGCACATACTTAAATTTTATCTTACCTCTGTGTCCTTGTGGGCATATGTGCTTACCAAACTGCTTTAATAATGCCCTGTGCCTCTTTTCTGTGTCTCAAATAGCAGAGGTTCTTGTCTGCTGGCCAGAATTTTTTCTGATGTCACAATGCTGTACTTTCATCTCAACCATTTTGCTGCAAAACAAAATGAGGGCAAAGTAGTGGCATATTTTCTGCCAACATTTTAATGTTTTGGTGAAAATCCATGGTAACTATCATTGCCACTACGTGTTCCACAGTCTCGTGAGTCATCATATGTGGCCCACGTCAGTCACCAAGCATTCTGTGCAGTATTTGTGTGATCGTCACCTTTGTGGTTGTTATCAGAATGATTTAGGTGTTAGCATCTGAAATGACAAATGTGGTAGGGACTTTCTGGGTTACTGAGATTATGTTTTCCACATTCGAGAACATACTTAGGGTGAATCTCCCTGAGATTAGGGACTCTGATTTACCATGTTGTGACCGTCACATGAAAGTATTAAAATATTACCTTGCCATTAGCAGGTATTCAAAACATATTTTTTGAATAAATGACTGTAACTCAATAACATAGTATGGGGATTGCTATCTCTGAAAGTCTGAATCTGTCTGTTTGTTTTATTCCTGGTATTTTCCAAAAATCAAATGGGGAAAAAATATCATTCCTGTATGCTTTCCTTCCCCAGGCCTATCAGAGAGGAGCTGCTCCTAAAAGCCGAATTCTTCCAGCTGGTGGCAAGGTGTTAACCTCAGAAGATGAATATAATCTATTATCTGATAGGCATTTCCCAGACCCTCTTGGTGAGTTGCTGATCATTCTTTTCCAAGACAAAATGACTAAGCTTGTTTGTTTAGCAGAGCAGTGTTTCTCAGTGAAGGAGAGGGATTTCCCTCCAGGGACATTTGGCAGCATCTAGAGACATTTTTGTTTGTCACAATTGGAAGGAGGGTGCTATGGCTTTTAGTGAACAGAGGCCAGGGATGCTACAAAACATCCTACCATGCACAGGACAGACCCTAACAACAAAGAGTTTTCTGGCATAAAGTATCAGTAATGCCAAGGTTGAGAAACCCTGGGCTAGACACTCATGCCCCATAGACAAGTGGAAGATGTGATTTCTGTAGTTTAGGAAAACATTTTACCACTTCCGTTATTTCTAATCCCATTCAATAATACACAGTCAGTCTCTGTGTTTCTAGCACATGGAAAATGTGCTATCAGCCAGGTATCTTGAAGCTTTTGGAATATATTGCAGGCTTTGATAGCACTCCACAAGGCAGCAGAAATAAACAGGTAGGGCCCACTCCATGACATATACAATCCCATCTTTTAGCAAGCAAGCCTGGAACTGTTAGGGAATACTATTTTTCTAATTTTAGGATGATATACAACTAAATACCCTAAATAGACAAAAAACCTTTTAATCAGTGTTACAGTAACTCATAGCTACTGTGGGAAAAAAAAAAAAAAAGGCATTGCATTAATTTGCATATCTATAAATAAAGCTGGGATGCTGCCATGGAAAGAGAATTGGGAGACTGGATTTTTATCTAGTTCTGGCTGTGCCACTTACCAAATGCTTTAGCTTAGCCGGCTGCTGAACAGTTCTGGTTTCTATTTCTTCAACTCAAAAACAGGGCTTTGAACTTAAAAACCTAGAAGGGTCTTTCTAGCTCTAACTTTCTTTGATTCTCATTCATTCCACTTTTTACATATGAAGAAATGATGGCTAATATATAGACCAAATAGGGCATTTCATAGAGATTCATGAAGTGTGGATAATGTAATAACTCAATTTGGCTTTGCATAAATCATACTACCCAGTAATTACTTGGTTCTTGAAGACAGCCCTGGTTCTTATTAATGGACATAATAATTTAATTAGAATTTATGGAGAAAAACATAATCATTTTATCAATTGTTATTTCGGTGCTGACTGCTTAGCATAGTGTTTTTAATAACACAATTACGGGATTGGTACATGCACCATAAACCAAGATTAACAAATTATTACTAAGTAATTCATGCTAAAACAGCATTTTATTGCACTATGCATATTATTGTATTTTCTTTTACATCTACTTATATGCCCTTGGAGGTGGAGCTGCAGCTAGAAATGGGAATACCAACATGTTGACTCATCCAAATCTCTCTCAAACTTTCCAATGAAATCAGTCAGAAGAGACAATATGTTTATTGATTTATTGCTGAAATCATATTGGAAGGAATGAAAAGGACTAAAAAACACAAGTCCTGTGTGATTAATCCCAGTTGGCCCAAGGCTTCAGATTGGAGCATTTCAATGACTTTTTAAAATTGTGTGGTGTGACCTTCTGACTTTTAAACTAGAATATTCTACAGTAGATCAGTTGTGATATTCTTGTAACTCAGAAAAAATTCACTGATGGCATCTGGAAAATTATTGTAAAAGGTTGAGAGATAACTAAAGGCTAATAGGAATGAATTTTATGGGCTTGTTGAGGCTTTTTGAATGCAAAGGGTCAATGTTGCTTTTGGTTGCTTGTACAAAATTGTGGCATTCTTGGAGAGGGCAAGGAGGATTGATAGAACCATGTCAATGAAGAGGACTGACTCTGTGATATTATTTCTACTGGAAAGAATAAAGGCATAATAAAGATGGGAGGCTTATGAATAAGTGCATTTCTTGGAAAAAGCACTAGAGGCTTATGAATAAGTGCATTTCTTTTTCTCTTTTCTTTCTTTCTTTCTTTCTTTCTTTCTTTCTTTCTTTCTTTCTTTCTTTCTTTCTTTCTTTCTTTCTTTCTTTCTTTCTTTCTTTCTTTCTTTCTTTCTTTCTTTCTTTCTTTCTTTTCTTTCTTTCTCTTTTTCTTTTTTTTTTGAGACAGAGTCTCGCTCTGTTGCCCAGGCTGGAATGCACTGGTGTGATCATGGCTCACTGTAGCCTCAACCTACTGGGCTCAAGTAATCCTCTCACCTCAGCCTCTGGGACCACAGCTACATGCCACTATGCCCAGAAAAATAAAACGAAACAAAAAAACAAAAAAGGAATTGCAGAAACAATGGTCTTACTCTGTTGCCCAAGCTGGTCTTTAACTCCTGAGCTCAAGTGACCCTCCTGCCTTGGCCTCCCAAAGTGCTGGGATTATAGGCATAAGCCACCATGCCTGGCCAATAAGTGTATTCTTTCCAGAGTGTTCAGCTAAGTTGATAACAGAAAAAAACAGCCCCATGTTTTGTTAAAGTAATTCACTTGTTTGGCATTTACTGGTTAGCATCTGGTTCACTGCATACAGCAAAAAACTCAAAGTTTTATTATTTCACTAAAGATATTTGGATATTCGTCCAGGGCTGATGTGTACTAAATTTGTCAGAAGCTCAGGCTCTTTCTTGCTTTCTCCCCCTTTATTTCTAGGTTGTGGCCCCTATTGGCAGAGTCCAGGGTGGCTGCTGAGCTCCTACCATAGTGTTCTCATTCCAGATAATAAGGAAGAGAAAAGGAAAGGAGGAGGGTACAGTCACTTTCTTTAGAGATACCTCCAGGAAGTTTCATATGCCACTTCAGTTTATATCTTACTGGACAGATCTTAGTAGCTGTGGACTCACCAAGCTGCAAGGGAGGCTGGAAATGTAGTCTTATTTTATGTAGTTACTTGCCCATCTAAAAATCAGGGGCCTTATTCTCTCCAGAAAGTGAAATAGAGATCATGTTACAACTACAGGTGTCCCTATAGCATTCAATCATTCATTCATTTGCTCATTTTCATGTTGATTCATTGCCAGCATTGTGCTAGGTCCTGGTGGGCCATGGCTTGTGCTCGCAGTGCATTCTGCTCTGTTACCTTCAGATTCCAGGACACTGGAACCGGGCTCCCATATATCCCCAGGAATTTATTCTTCATTTAAACCAATCCTGATTGATTGATTGATTGATTGATTGATTGATTTTGAGATGGAGTCTCGCTCTGTCACTCAGGCTGGAGTGCAGTGGCGTGATCTCGGCTCACTGCAACCTCTGCCTCCCGGGTTCAAACACTTTTCCTGCCTCAGCCTCCTGAGTAGCTGGGATTACAGGTGTGCACCACCATGCCCGGCTAATTTTTGTATTTTTAGTAGAGACGGGGTTTCACCATGTTGGCCAGGCTGGTCTCAAACTCCTGACCTCATGATCCACCCTCCTGGGCCTCCCAAAGTGCTGGGATTACAGGCGTGAGCAATCCTGATTTATTAATTTGCCAGAATTGATGTGGTTCTGTAGCCTCCCATGTGGTTATGATTCATTTCCCTGTATTCCCAGTGCTTTCAATGGTCTCTTAGAGAGACCCTCTTCCTTACCTTTCCCTGAGATTGGTGCCTAATACATATGCAGGAAGCACAGAACTAACATTTTCTTCTGCTTGTTCTCTGTGACTCTGGAAAAAGTTGGGACTCATTTAACCAAGTGCAATATCATGTAATAGGAATGCATGGAAAGGAGTAAAGTTTAGGTAGGGGTTCTGAATAGTAGTGGGTTTAACATGAGTTTCTTGGAATTGATTTTGAGGGAAGAGGTAAAAGTCCCATTGTCTAGGGCTTTAAAAAATATCCTAGGCCAACACAGCATATTTTTCACTCAAAAAACTGAAGTTGAACATCTGCTATGTTCCATGACTGTGCTGTGGGCTAAGGATACAAAGCTCTGGAAGATGCAGTCTGCGCCTCTCGGCACTCACAGTGGGTAGCGGTGGTTCTCTCTGGGGAGGAGAATAGCACAGGAATCCACCTCACTCCCTTTCCCCACCTCCCCACCTTGAGTATGGGCGCTGGGCATGAAAACAGGTCATTGTAGTATTTGGGGAGAACAGGGTAGGGAGCACCTAACTCTGTCTCTGGTGGCAGTGGGATGTGCCAGCAAAGGCATCCCAGAGGAGTGGCTTTTGAACTGACTTTTGAAGGATAAATGAGAATTTTTTTATGGGAAAGCATGATGGAAAGGAAGGAAGAGAGGGTTCTTTGGACTGTAGGAACAATATAAAAAGTCATGGAATGGGTGAACACACCCTGGGAGGGTACAGGCAGAGTGGAGTGGAAGCCAGCACAGAACGGGGCAGGCACCAATGCTTAGCGAGGAGATGGAGAGAGTCGGCAGAGGAACCAATAAAGGTGATAAAGAAGAAACAAAATTCTACAAAGCATGAAGGAAACCAGGAGAGAGGCACTCCTGGAAGTCATGGGGAGAGAATGTTTTCAAAGAAGGGGTTGTTAGCAGCAGCAAATATTCCAGGTCAGATGAAAAGAAGCAGCCATAGGCTGGCAGTCAGGATGACATAAGTGGCTTCAGCAGTTGGGTTTCAGGAGTTGGTAGGGACAGGAATCAGAGTGAGGTGAGAATAAGGTTGATGGCATAAAAACAGCAAGTGGCGTTTGGCAGTGACAGGGAGGAGGGAGAGAGTGCAGGGCAGAGAGCAGCCCTGTTGGAGCTGGAGCCTGCAGGGCCGGTAGAGTGAGGGGCTGCACAGGTGGTCAGCGGCCTGCCGAGGGCCAGGAGGGCAGAGGGAGCTCTGTGGGTCTTTAGACATAAGGAAGTTGAGAAAGATTGTGCCCAGGCTGGGCGTGGTGGCTCATGCCTGTAATCCCAGCACTTTGGGAGGGCAAGTCAGGTGGCTCGCTTGAGCTCAGGAGTTTGAGATTAGCCTGGGCATCATGGCAAAACCCTGTTTCTACAAACAATACAAAAAAACTAGCCGGGTACAGTGGCTCATGCCTATAATCCCAGCTACTCGGGAGGCTGAGGCGGGCAGATCACTTGAGGTCAGGAGCCTGGCCAACAAGGTGAAACCCTATCTCTACTAAAAAGACAAAAATTAGCTGGAGGTGGTGGTATGTGCCTGTAATCCCAGCTACTTGGGAGGCTGAGCCAGGAGAATCGTTTGAATCTGGGAGGTGAAGGTTGCAATGAGCAAAGATTGTGCCACTGCACTACAGCCTGGGCAACAGAGTGAGACTCTGTCTCAAAAAAAAGAAAAGATTGTGTTCCTGGTATCCTCACTGTCCCTGTGGTGTTGGGTAGGAGGCCAGGCAGCCAGCGGCAGTGGAACAGGGCAAGCTGGTGGAGGGATGCCAGAGGAGCCGGTGCTCCCAGTTTCCCTACCCTGTGAAAATATCTCACCGACTTTCCATCCCATGCCCTGCCCCAGATAGTTACCCTCACGACCTGAAACACATATTTGAAGTAAAAGATACACGTTTTAAAAGGTATTTGTGTTTTCAATATTTCTTTAGCCTCCAGTGAGAAGGAAAACGCTCAGCCCTTCGTGGTCCTGCCCAAGGAATTCCCAGTGTACCTGTGGCAACCCTTCCTCAGACATGGCTACTTCTGCTTCCATGAGGCTGCTGACCAGAAGAGGTTTAGTGCCCTCCTGAGTGACTGCATCAGGCATCTCAATCATGGTATGGCGGGGCTCACCTCTTGTCCCCGGGGCGGGAAGTGGGGCAGCCCTCGCTGAGTTGTCCTGGTCCATCATCTGTTGCAGTGATTCTTAGAAAGAACCGCAGATTGGCCAAATGCAGTGGCTCATGCCTGTAATCCCAGCACTTTGGGAAGCCAAGGCCAACAAATCACGAGGTCAGAAGTTCGAGACCAGCATGGCCAGTATGGTGAAATCCCATCTCTACTAAAAATACAAAAAAAATTTAGCTAGACGTGGTGGTGGGCACCTGTAATCCCAGCTACGTGGGAGGCTGAGGCAGGAGAATTGCTTGAACCTGGGAGGCAGAGGCTGCGGTGAGCTGAGATTGTGCCACTGCACTCCAGCCCAGATGACAGTGCGAGCCTCCATTTCAAAAAAAAAAAAAAAAAAAAAAAAGAGCCACAAATGGTGCTGCCCCAGGGAAGAAGGGGGAAACAGGTAAAGGGAGAATTCTGTGCACAAGGAGCCTTGCCTGCTTGCTGGTTTTCAGGCGGGTCCGGGAGGCCCCAGTGAAGCAGAACATGGGGCAGTTATCTGGCCACAAGTTGGTGGGGGCATTCTGACTGCCCTGAGTTTATTCATGTAGACCATTTGGCATATACTTCACTCTCCTTCTTCCTGATTAAAAAAAATCTAAATACCAGCAAGAACGTGCCAGTTTTCCCTGGCAAATGCTAGTCTTTATGACATTTCCTTCTTATTTTCACCTTTATTTCTGAATAACAGTTACTCAGTTAAGATCAGTGGCACAGTCTGTGGTAATCTAGTATTTGTTTCTGAATCAGTGGTTCTCAAAACTTTAGGGCTCATAAGAATCACCAGGAGAACTTAATTAAAACTCATATTCTTAGGCTTCACCCCCAGACATTCTGACTCACTGGGTACACTGTGGGGCCTGGACTTGGCTTTTCTAGCACACGGCCAAGTGGCGCTGATGCTGCTGGTTCGAGAACCACCCTTGGGGTGGTGTTGCTTCAGACCACGTTGCCTCCAGGCACGGACTTAACCAATATGACGTCAATAGTAAAAGAGACTTCTCATTCCAATATGTGATGTTTTTGCTATACTGAGGTGAATGCTGGGTTTTCTGGACTCCACAAAGTCTTCAGTTACAGACAACTGCACTCTTTGTTCTTGGCACTTGGAAAGGCAGCCAGTCTAACACTGAGGGCTTACTCTGTGCCAGCTTCTGTGTAGGTGTTAGGAACAGGGTAATGAAGCATGCACAGTTCCTGTCTCTGGGAGTTGAAATTCAAACAAGGAGGTTGGATAAACACCCACCAATTATCATTTGAAAGTTATCACAGTTAATGTGTTAAAGAGCAACGAGAGGTTACTAACTAGTGAAGAAAGGAGTGCCAAACTTTCAGCTCTCCAGGGGAGTCCTCTATGAGCAGGTGACATTTGAGCTGAGTCACCTCACCCATGTGCCTTTTTTTCCTAATATGGTTAATTTCACTGTATACTTATTTTAAAATTCAGAGGTTTCCCTGAGTGTGTCATTCCTATAGAGCGAGAGTCACTAGTGATGCATCTCAACCAATTCTTGGTTTTAGCTGTGTATCGATGGGGACTCATGGAAAAAGATAAGGTCAGTCTGTTTTGCCATAGCAACTCTGAGTAACACTCATCATCATACTGGCTCATAACTAGTTAGGAACTTTATGAAAAAAAAGATACTTTTATTAAAATCTTGTCTTGTGGTTTTGATGTTCTAGAGACAAAGAATTGCCCAGCACTGACTGCTCCATTTAGCTCATTTTCCACTACACTTGCCTGTCTGTGTTTAGGGCCTTGGTCTAGTAGGAACATGCAGTTGGCACTCAGCACGGGAACCGCGAAGTTTCACTGAGTGCAGAATGCTCCCTGCCCAGCCAAATGGGACTTACTGCATTCCCCCTTTCATGTACATAATAGGAATTTCTCTGAGGAGTTTTTGGATGTTATGCAGCCTGCATTTAGACTCCATTTATGGAAGATTTCAGCCCATTCAAAACCCCACTCTGCTCTCCAGTGTGTTTTCAAAGGCACCAAGATAATGAGGTCTAGTCATATTTCCCTGGTTCTGTGTCACATTCCTCTGCCCAGAAACTGTTTTATCCTCGCTGAGGCTTTATGCAGACTTAATTTGGCATAACTTCCAGTAGCTCCAGTCAGAACCAGAAGCTGTGATGACATTGTAGGGAACAGTCCTTGACTATCATGGGCCAAAGAGCCGACCTTTCTTTTCTCGCCTCTTTTTCTGTTTTTAACAGCACTATGTACCACTCATCTTTATTGTGTCACATTTTCTGTTCTAGCCTGTTACTCACTGTATTATTTTGAGTAAACCAGAAACAGGCTTTCACAAGCTGCCACTTAACCACTTTTTCCCATAATTACCCAAAAACTTAAGAAATAGATTTAAAATTAGAGCTGGGATAAAGGCCAGAGACCCTGAGGTGGCTGCTGGGAGCCTGCTATCCTCTACCTGCATGCAGGTGAGGAAGGGCTGTCAGCCTGCTGTGGCCATTGCTTCATTGGCTCTCAGGTCACCATACTTCTCTGTTGAGAACTGGGTCCTAGGCATTCTAGTATCAGAGGTGTGTAAACCAGAGCAACTCCATCTTAAACAGGAGCTGGGTAAAATGAGGCTGAAACCTACTGGGCTGCATTCCCATACGGTTAAGGCATTCTAAGTCACAGGATGAGATAGGAGGTCAGCACAAAATGCAGGTCATAAAGACCTTGCTGATAAAACAGGTTGCAGTAAAGGAGCCAGCCCAAACCCACCAAAACTAAAATGGCGACAAGAATGACCTCTGGTCATCCTCACTGCTATACCCCCACCAGTGCTGTGACAGTTTACAAAACCATGGCAACGTCAGGAAGTTACCCTACATTGTCTAAAAAGGGGAGGCATAAATAATCCACCCCTTGTTTAGCATGTCGTCAAGAAATAACCATAAAAATGGACAACCGGCAGCCCTCGGGGCTGCTGTGTCCATGGAATAGCCATTCTTTATTCCTTTCCTTTCTTAATAAACTTGCTTTCCCTTTGCACTGTGAACTCATCCTGAATTCTTTCTTGCGCCAGATCCAAGAACCCTCTCTTGGGGTCCGGATCAGAGCCCCTTTCTTGTAACACTAGCAGCTGATGCTAGGCATGTTGATCTCGCTTGGGGTTCCGGGACATGTTGCCTAGTACTCAAATTCCACCACAACCCAGCCCACTTGCCCCAGAAGTACTGGGTCCGAATTTGGCTACATGGTCATGTTGATTCATTCTGAATCTAGAACCCCCTTTGTCCTACTCTTCCTTATAGGGTGGGCGTTTCCTATTTAACCCTGATGAAGGGCCTGATTGTGCCCTGTTCTCCAACAGTAAGGCTAGCTTCTAAGGTAGGTAAGGGCCAGTAGAGAGCTCTGTGTTTCTCCCTCCTTCAAAGGGGAGAGCAACCTTTAGGAGCCTCAAAGATTATTTTGTATCCTAAGGAGAACAAAGGGACAAAGGGGCATGTGTTTGGGGGTGTGGGTGCGTGTGTGTCTGTGTGTGCATGCTCACGTGTGCTTTCACGTGTGTTTTGTTTTTATTTAGTTTTGGCACCTCTTCATTGGGCAGGCATAAGAAAATCCCATAAGATTAATCCTTAGTAAAGCATCCCACTCCATGTCACTGGACTAAATGTCAAGCCCACTGTATAGCATGATCCTAGAGCAGCAGCTGCTGTCCTCTGTCCCTTTTGGAGTCACACTTTAATCCCTTGTCCCTGATCAGGGAAAGCCATAGTTCTGAATGTCTGCTGCCACAGAATGAGACTTATATAAAGCCAAGATGTTCTGAGACAGTCCTGTTGTCCAAAATGCAATCCTATTCTTCAGAACTTTAGTTTGCAAAATATGATCATTGTAGTTATGGGGTATAGTTAAAGCTCCTGACAATACAGAGGACTGAACACGTGCGATATGGAATAATGATCATTATTGATGCAAGTCTGTTCTTCCAGTTCAGGATAATCATTTCTTGGCATGTAAATGTGCAGGAAGGAGAAAAAGTGTTCCTGGCAGGAGGAATAGGATACAGGAGGTCCAGGAAGTAAGATAGAGCATGGACCATTACAGGAACAGAAAGAATTTTGTGTGACTGGTGCTTAGAGAGGAGAGAGGAAGATGGGCAGAATCCATACTATAGAGGGCTTTGTGATGCATATTAGGAACTTGGACTTGATTATAATAGCAATAGGAAGCCATTAGGATTTTAAGTAAATGAACAACTTCGTCAGATATTCACTTCAGAAAGTTCACAATGGCTGCAGTGTAGGCAGTGGATGAGAGGGTAACATGGTGGATGGCCAGGAGGCCACTTGAAAAGCTTTGACTGGCAAGAGATGGCAGTAGCTTGCACCAGAGTGAGAGAAGGCATTTGTCAATATCAAGCCATGGTACTCAGCCTAAAGGATTTGGGGGAACAGAGGAACTGGATGTTAGAAGGCAGCCATCACTGGATGAATGCTGATTCTGGAAAGGAGGTGGAATGCTGGCAAAGTTTTGCTCAACAGTGCTGTGCTAGCTTGAAGGACACCCAGGACTGCCATTAAACAGATGTCAGTGTTCACATCGTCATAAAAACTAAGAAAGAGAGGACGGTAGAATATCTGGGAAGCATGAGTGCACACAGGTTGAAAAAGATAGTGTCAAAGAAAAGCCCATAGAATTTTGGTGAAAAAACCACAGCAATGTAAAGACACTCTGCAAACCATTGCTTCAAGTAAGACTAGTTCAATCACTTATGACAGTAGTAACATCCAATGTTGCTTGTATGCAGTGAGTCAGGTGGAATGTGGAGCTATAACAGTGATTATGTGTTGGAATTGGTTACTCTGTCAGTATTACAGGCCTTGAGCTCTTACCCCAGAAATCCCATACCTTTATTAGATTTGATTTTGATACTTGCAAATTTTAGGTGTTCAATAAATTTGCAGAATTAAATTGAAATTTAGAACAACAAAGGACCTTACAATTCAAATCAGAGCAAATCCATTTTGGTGTGTTTATTTGAACATGATCTTTTTGCTGTTCGACACTCAGCAGCAAATCTCAGCTCTGTTTTCCCCAGCTTGTTTCTTCTTGGTCACCTACGAAGCAAGTTCATTACTTGAGAGACTATGCATCTAGTGTGGAGATCAATCAATTATAACAGAAAATATATGATGAATTTTAGTTTGTAATATGTGAAAACATACTTTTGAATTTTATGGCACTTGCTTGTTTATGGACATACACATATCTATGAGTTGGAAAATTCTAACTTTTACTTAGGCTCCTTTGGACACTTTAGTAAAAACTAATAATGTTTAGAGATAGATAAGTAAGAATACAATTCTCGTGAATGTATCTTTGAATGCTTTTACTTATAAAAATATTCTATAGTATGCATGTGTTGAAATTCATACATAAAACCCTCTATGCACTGCAAGCAAAATGCTTGCTAGTTACTGTTAATAAATAAGTCGATAATAATTTCCAGTTTTCCTGGTAGTCTCCCAAGCAGAATTCTTTAAAAGTGTTTTCTCTGCTTGAGCTACATTCTCCTCTGGAGTATAGCCTGTGCTCTTTGCCTCACATAGTTAATACTCTACAGTTATAAATATTT
Organism: Rhinopithecus roxellana; assembly: GCF_007565055.1. Classification (NCBI taxonomy): domain Eukaryota; kingdom Metazoa; phylum Chordata; class Mammalia; order Primates; family Cercopithecidae; genus Rhinopithecus; species Rhinopithecus roxellana. The sequence continues at coordinate 134,944,688 of NC_044556.1, read as the reverse complement.
CTCTTTGTCTCCTTATGAGTATGTGGTTTTTACTTAGGAAGTAGTCACTCACTTCCCTCCCCCACCTCCCCTCACCCCCGGTCCATGAAACTCTAAATTTGGGAGGGACTTTCATGGTCACCTATTACAATCCCTCAGGGTTCAGTTGTGATAAGGCTCAAATAGGTCACAGCTAGTTAGTGGCTGAGAACCAGTTGTCCCAACACCTGGCCTTTGACATCTTTTTCAGTTGTACATATCATGTTGTCTTCTCAGTGTTACTTTCTAAAAGACTTATCTCTTGGACATTTTAAACACGCTGCTATTAAATCAATCTACTCTTTGCATGATATGTTTGCATCATCCAGAGTGAAGCAAATCCACTTAAGATCACCTGAGACCTGGGGTATATGTGACTTCTCGATAAATTGTATGATCTGAGTTTAACTTGGTATTTTGTCCATGGGCTAACCATGACTGTATCTTTTAGTTTAGAAGTGCTCTGAAGATAAGATATTTGATAGCATAGCTTCTTTCCTGGTTCATTTAGTGTACTTTAAAATGCAAACCATATATGATTTCATGCAATTTAAGTAAAAACTCTTAATTTGTAAAGGAAGATTACACTGCTTGTGAGGATGTGGGTTGGAATACTTTAAAAATAATAGATCTAAAATATGCCTCTGTATTATTTGTACTTATGGATTTACTTAAATTACTTGAAGCTCTCAAAGCAGTTTAAGAGTTGAAACTAGAAGAACAGGTTTCCATCAGAGACTAGAATAAACAGAACTGCTCTCTCTTAGCCATTCAGTGTTTCTCCCCAGCAGTCTATGGGTTATACAGTCCTGGATTCACTGTTGTCTAAAGCCGTGTTGCCAGGAATTACATTCGAATACTTCTTTTGGCCCATCAAACATGGTGCCCTTTCAGTGCAGCCGCAGACTCCACCCCATCTCCCTGAGTTCCAATGAACCAAATAGTTTTTTGGTATGAAGGCCTAAAAATTGTGTGGTTATGATAGTTCAGGATGGCAAATTGGAACAATAATTTAAAAAATTACGCAAGCAGAGTTAAAGTTCATTTAAGCAAAAAAAATTTTTTTTGTTCGTGCTATTTAGACTGGGTAGATTCCAAAATCACTGGACAGTTTTTGATATTATTATAATTGACTGTGGCAAAGCCTGAATAGCTTTCAAGTTTTGGGATTGTTTTTCTTCTTTTACTTATAGACAGGATATATTACAATTGAAATATATTTATTAAAATGGCATAGTAAATGCAATGGCTGTTTTAATATGTGGTTTGATAATCAACATTATGAAAGGACTCTATTTGGCATATAGCCCAGAATTTCTTTTAAATATAAATATCCGGGAGAGTTTGGTTAAAATTCTCATCTGTTGTTATTGAGCAGTGAGCCACATTCATTCTTCCCATACCAGGAACAAGCTTCGAGAACGTGATATGGAGGGGAATCATGCTTGGAGTTATCGTTTACTCTATTAGTTGTTTTGAGTTTTTAAAATTAACTATTGAGTAGATATAGAAGAATGTTTGTAAAGTGTGTATAAATTATGAAGAACATTATCGTTACCTCTGAAATTTCTTCTGTGCCATTCCCCGATCCTATAGCCTTCTTTTCCCTTTGAGAAAGCTCCATATGAGATTTTGTGTTTTGCTTTTCTTTACTGCTTTATCACATATTCTTAATCATTTTGTATGTTTTTAACTTTATCCATATGGAATTTTACCATATTTCCTCCCATGACTTTTTTTTATTCAGTATGATATTCCAGTGCTTTATCCGTGTTATTGCTTGTAACTGCAATTTATTGACTTTCAAAGCTAAACATATTCTATTATATTAATATACCATAATTTCTAATATCTGTTTTACTCTAGACAGACATTTGGGTTGTTTCCACTATTTATTATTAACAGTGCTGCTGTGAACACTTTCTGTTTGTTGCTGGTTTATAGGTATTTAGTCTTGATTGGGTTTGCTAATATCTAAAGTAATGTTTACATCTGTGTTAATGAGTGTATTTGGCGTGTAATTTTCCTATTTTTCAGTGGCATTTTCAGATTTTTGCATCAAGGTTATTTTTGCTTCATAAAATGATACATCTTTTTTTTCCTTTGCTTCATAAAATGATGCATCTTTTTTTTTTTCCTTTCCAAACTATCTGAAATAGTTTGTGTAAAACTGGAATTATTTGCATGTTTTAATATTTGCTAGAGTGTGCCTGTAAAATCATCTCAGGTGTTCTCTTTGTGAGAAGATCTTAAACTACTAAGTTAAATTTTTAAAATGTTATAGGAGTATTCAGTTTTTCTATTTCTTTTTTTTTTTGAGACAGAGTCTCAGCTGGAGTGCAGTGGCCCTATTTGGGCGCACTGCAACCTCCCCCTCCTTGGCTCAAGCGATTTTCCTGCCTCAGCCTCCCGAGTAGCTGGGATTACAGGCATGCACCACCATGTCCGGCTAATTTTGTATTTTTAGTAGAGACGGGGTTTCTCCATGTTGGTCAGGCTGGTCTCAAACTCCCGACCTCAGGTGATACACCCGCCTCGGCCTCCCAAAGTGCTGGGATTACAGGTGTGAGCCACCATGCCCGGCCTTATCAACTTCTTAAAAAAACACAGATTTGGACTGGGGAGATTATTGTATATTTGTTTTCTATTATGTTAATTTCTGATGTTTTAAAATTGTCTTTCTTCTATTTTCTTGGGCTTTATTTTGCTGGCTTTGTTTTCTCATCTCTCCAGGTAGATGCTTAGCTCATTGTGATGATTTTAAAGCACTTGCAAATTCTTTAACATTCTTTCCTTGAAAAAATGGAGCCAAATTTTCCTCCACTTGAATGTTGGCCAGACATAGTGACTTCTTATGAACAGCATGTGGCAGAAGTGATGGTATATGACTTTCAAGAATAGGTCATCAGGCCGGGCGTGGTGGCTCACTCCTATAATCCCAGCACTTTGGGAGGCCGAGGAGGGCAGATCACGAGGTCGGGAGATCGAGACCATCCTGGCTAACACAGTGAAACCCTGTCTCTACTAAAAATAATAATAATTTAAAAATTAGCTGGGCGTGGCAGCGGGCGCCTGTAGTCCCAGCTACTCAGGAGGCTGAGGCAGGAGAATGGCGGGAACCCGGGAGGCGGAGCTTGCCGAGCTGAGATCGCGCCACTGCACTCCAGCTCGGGCGACAGAGCGAGATTCCATCTCAAAGAAAAAAAAAAAAAGAATAGGTCATCAAAAAGAATCATTTCTGCCTGACTTTCTCCCGGATCACTTACTTGGGAGAACCTAGTTGTCATGGGAGAATACATGAGCATCCCTCTGGAGAGGCCCATGTAGAGAAGACAACCATGTGAGTAAACTTCCTTGGAAGTGGATACTTCTATTCTGTCAAACCTTCAAACGATTACAGCTTTGGCCAACATGTGACTGCAACTTCATGAAAGACCTCAAGCCAGAACTATCCAGCCAAGCTACTTTAAAACTATGAGAGATAATAAATATTTTTTGCTTCAAGCTACTAATTTTAGGGGTAATTTGTTTTACAGCACTAGAAAACTAATATACTCATTAATCATCAGCCATTTTTCTGCTCTAATACAAGCATTTAAATGCTATAAATTTCTCTCTACATTAGCTGAATCTTACAAGTTTGGATATGCAGGATCATTTGGATTTAAATATTTTCTGATTTCTATTATTATTAATTTTAACTTACGAGTTACTTAGAATTGTGTTTCTTAATTTCCAAATATATATTATATGTCAATTATTGATTTCTAGCTTCATTGCACTGTAGACAGAAAATACGATTTGTATGATAACATCCTTTAAAATTTGCTGCACCTTGCTTTATGTCCCTGTATATGGTCAATTTTTATAAAAGCTCATGGGCCCTTGAAAACAATTTATATTCTATAGCCTAATATGTCCATTAGCTTAGGTGTGTCAATTGTGTCATTCAAATCTATATCCTTACTTTTGTTTTTATTTATTTACTTATTTATTTTCTGGAGACCTCTGTGGATTTTTTGCTATGCTAAATTTATCAGTTATTGACAGAAGTACATTCAAATCTGCCACTGTGATGATTCATTGATTTTATTGTTTGCATTTCTATTGTTGAATTATATGTTTTGAGTTATATATGTATATATAAACATATACACCCATATATGTGTATATATATAAACACACATACACATACACATATATATGTAATGTTACTAGATAGATTCATGCTTAGAATTATATCTTCCTAGTGAACTAAATTCTTATCATTATGAAATGGCATGTTTTATTGCTATTAATGCTATTTGCCTTAAAGTTTATTTTGTCTGATATTTATATAACTATACCAACCATCTTTTAAGGCTTGCATGAAATATCTATTTAATAAAAACATCTGACAGTCTTTAAGTGATGTGTATCATTTAAGAGATGTTTATCACTTAAATGATACATACACATCATTTAAAGGATATATCATCATCATTAAATAAGCAGTTTATTTACATGTATTATAATTACTCATATTTTTGTTTGTAAATTTACTATCTTATTTTGTGTTTTCTACATATCTCACCTTTTCTGTTTCCTTTCTTCTACTTTCTTGACTTCTGGATTGATTATTATTAAAACTTTATTATTAGCAATAATAATCAATAAACACAATATATTTTATATTCTATTTTTATTTTTTATATTCTATTTTTATTTTGTGTATTCTATTTTTATTTTGTTAGTGGGTATCCTAAAAATTTGAACTTGCAAAACTTAACTTATCAAAGCCAAAGATTCATCAACATCCTTAACTTTCTCTCAAAAAATACAGATAACTTAGAATGCTTTAGCTCCTTTGATACCCCTCTCCACTTATAGGCTGTTGTGAACTTCAATTTTAATTATATTTTTCAATTTTTAACCCATCGATATCTTATTATTGCTGTTTTATACAGTTTTAGTATTTACTGCATTTTTACCACTGTATGGGAGGAAAAACTTTTACCATAGTCTCTTAGGTTCTGCTGGAATCGGTGAATTAAGCTGATAAAAGACAGATTAACAGGAGGAAAGCATACACATTTTATTTAATGTCATTTTTTACATGGAAAAAGGGACTTCACAGAAAAAACAAAGAAAATTCCCAAAGAAGCAGTTAGACTCGGGGGCTTATATAACATTTTAACAAAAGTAATAAATTGTGGAGAAGTGGCTCGACAAAGGGAAGGGATTTGAGTTCCTAAGAGTGCAAAATTGTGGGAAAATGACTGGGAACTCTGGGCAGTCTAGTGGAAGATAAGGTTTATTTTAGTAAGGTGTATTTGTGCAGATTCATCTTGGCATTGACTCCTTAACTCTGGTGATAAGAATATTCTCTTCTTCCTGGTGCCAGGAGGGCACCTTTCTCATGGAAAATTTATGCCTTGCTTTTAAGCAGAAAGGACAAGAGTGAGGAGCTCTTCTTGCATCTGTTGTTTCTCAATTGCCTTTGGCTCAAGATAATCAATATGCCAATGCAGTATATTCTGAGATGGCATGTTCTGATCTCCTTCACTGCTTTCTCTGCTCATCATTTTTTCTTGCATCTCAGATTGTCGATCTGGAAACATTTTCCTTTTGCCTGAATTACATCTTGTAGAATTGTCTTTAAGTTTGTTCAAAAATGTTTCTAATCTTTTTCTCAGTTTTCATTTATCTGAAAATGTCTTTATCTCATTCATATTCTTAAAAAATATTTTCACTGCATATGAAATTTTGGAGCAGTAGTTATTTTCCTATTACCACATTGAATATTTTGTTTCATGAACTTCTGGCTTCCATTACTGAAGTTGAGAAATATGCTATCAGCTTAACTCTTGTTCCTTTGAAGGTAACTTGATTTCTTTCTTTCCTCTTTTTCTCTAAAAACATCTTTCTTTGTCTTTGGCATTCAGCAGTTTCACAAGAATGTGTCTTAGCTACAGATTTCCTATTTATTTATTTATTTATTTATTTATTTATTTATTTATTTATTTTGAGACGGAGTCTTGGTCTGCCACCCAGGCTGGAGTGCAGTGGCCGGATCTCAGCTCACTGCAAGCTCTGCCTCCCGGGTTTATGCCATTCTCCTGCCTCAGCCTCCCGTGTAGCTGGGACTACAGGCGCCCGCCTCGTCGCCCGGCTAGTTTTTTTTTTTTGTATTTTTAAGTAGAGACAGGGTTTCACCGTATTAGCCAGGATGGTCTCGATCTCCTGACCTCGTGATCCGCCCGTCTCGGCCTCCCAAAGTGCTGGGATTACAGGCTTGAGCCACCGCGCCCGGCCCCAGATTTCCTATTTATTTATACCACTTGAAATTTGTTAGTCTTCCTGAATCTATGGGTTATTGTTTAATCAACTTTGGAAAATTCTCAGCCATTATTTCTTCTTTTCCTCTATTCTCTGTCTCTTTTTGAAAATCTGAGTACATATACATTAGATATTCTATCTTCCTCACCTCTTAACCTTTTTTAAAATTTATTTATTTGATACAGAGTTTCACTTTTGTTGCCCAAGCTGTAGTGTAATAGCATAATCTCGACTCACTGCAACCTCCACCTCCTGGGTTCAAGCAGTTCTCCTGTCTCAGCCTCCCGAGTGGCTTGGATTACAGGTGTGCACCACCACGCCCAGCTAATTTTTTGTATTTTTAGTAGAGATGGAGTTTCAGCATGTTGGTCAGGCTTGTCTCGAACTCCTAACCTCAAGTGATCTACCTGCCTCAGCCTCCCAAAATGCTGGCATTACAGATGTGAGTCATCATGCCCAGCCTATTTCTTAACTTTTAGTTTTATATTTTCTATGTTTTTTCTCTCTCTCTTTTTGTTTTTCCTGAACAGTTTCTATGCTCTGTCATTCAGTTCTCTACTTCTCTCTTCATCTGTATTTAATCCCGTTATTAAACTTATCTACTGTTTAAAACTTAATTTTTTAATTTTTCATTTCTATTAATTATTTTCATTCTTTTTCTAATCTGGTCATTTAAAATAATCTCTTACTTTTTACTTGTGTTTCCAATTTTTAAAAATATTTTTAAACATGTCAAACAATACATTTTATATTCTGTGTTTGCTAATTTCAATATCCAAGATCTCTGTAAGTTGTATTCTGCTATCTGTTGTTTGTGCTGGCTCTTACTTACGGTACCTTACTAACTTGCTTGTTTTGTGATTTCTGATGATGAGCTCATATTTCACTGAAGCCAGTTGAAGGTGAGTTCCTCTGAGAGGATTTGTGTTTCCTCTTACTAGATGCTTGAGAGCACTACCAGATATTTGGACCAAGTAGCTAATGTGCATTTAGACCATAAATATAGTGGGGACATGCTTCTGATTATGATTTCTCAAGAGAAATATTTATCTCTTTCACTCAATGCCTAGGTTTGAGACAGACAATTTTCCTTAGAATGGGCCAAGACCGTGTGTATGTGGGTGGTTTCTGCAATTTAATTGGGCACATTATATGCATTGGTTCTTTGATTCTGGTATTCAGCATCCTGCGAGGCTAGAAAAAGGTGGCTTAAGGTCTCTAGGTTCTATCAGTGTCTTCAAAGTGAAACTAGCTTCAAGACTTGCCTTATGTTTTTGGGTTTGGTATTAATTTGCTAAGACTGTTGTAACAAAACACCTCAAACTTAGTGACTTAAACACCAGAAATGTATTGTCTCAAAGTTCAAAATCAAGATGACGGCAGGGTTGGTTCATTCTGAGGGCAATGAGAAAAGGATCTGTTCCAGGCTTCTCTCCTTGGCTTATAGAAGCACCACTCTGATCCATGCTTTCATCTTCCCATGGCATTTTCCCTATGTGTGTGTCTGTGTCCACATTTTCCTCTTTTTTTTTTTTTGAGATAGAGTTTTGATCTTGTCACCCAGGCTAGAGTGTAATGATGTGATCTCAGCTCACTGCAACCTCCGCCTCCCAGGTTCAAGTGATTCTCCTGCCTCAGCCTCCCGAGCAGCTGGGATTATAGGCACACGCCACCATGCTCGGCTAATTTTTGTATTTTTAGTAGAGATGGGGTTTCACCATATTGGCCAGGCTAGTCTTAAACTCCTGACCTCAGGTGATTTGCCTGCCTTGGCCTCCCAAAGTACTGGGATTACAGGCATGAGCCACTGCACCCCGGCCAGCCCATTTTCCTCTTTTATAAGGACACCAGTCATATTGGATTGGGGGCTTATCCTATTCTAGAATGGTCTCATCTAAATTAATTACATATGCAATGACCATATTTCCAAACAAGGACACTTTCCGAGATTTGGGGAAATCAAGATTTCAATATATGAATTTGGGTGGTATACAATTCAATCTGTAACAGGTTCCTTATATTGTTACCAGTTCATTGAGGTATTCAAAAGAACTTTTGAAAGTGCAATTTCTCCACTATATCTTTTCTTCAGTAAGAGGGTTGATTATGGTATAAAGTGTGCTATACTGCTGAACACCATAGGTTTTTGCATGGTGTTGACAAAAATTGTATGATGTTGACAAGTTAACTGCCACTAAAGCAGTTTTACAAAGGCTGCTTCCATCTTTGGAGCAATCGTTCATTTTCAGTTCTGTTGTATTATCCTTGAGGTTCTGAGACTGCACATTTGCCACCTTGACCTTGTGGGAAATGACTCAAAAGCCACCTTCTTGGGCTGTATATTTGCCACCTTGACCGTGGGGGAAATGACTCAAAAGCTAAACCTGACATTCAGAACGTTTTAGAGTTGCAGAGCCATTTTAAGGATCCGGTTTCTGCCAACTCTGTGTTGAATGCCCTGTGCAACTATAGCACATATCAGTCATAACAATAATAAAGAAACCTCAGTCATGAAGAGTAAACTATATCCTACATGTTATGTGTTAGATGATAGAGAAATGTGGAATACATTTTAGGAAGCTTTCTATCAAAAACACTTTAAACCTTTCCTATGTATAAAGGATTAACTCTCAGCTCTGAAAACTTTGCTTAATCAGAAGATCTTACTCATTTAAGGTTATTTAAAGACAAAGACTTTTAGCATATTGTAATCTATCAACCACTGCTTCTGAATGACTTGGGGTGGGATCAGAGTAGAGGGGAAGAGACTTTTAAAATTTTAGATTCCCTGGCATTATTCCAGACCTACGAATTAGAATCTCTGAGGAAAGGAGCCCAGAAATGTACATTTTAAACAGCATCGCTTCAGAGTTAGAGAATGATTGTTGCCTACGGTCTTCCTCTTAAACATAAAGGATTTTGCTTCAGCAACTTAATTTTTATTTTTCTTAAATTGTATTACTGGTAAAGATTCATGATTTTTATAATATGAATTTAATGTTTGTAGTGATATTCAACAGTACAATTAAAAGTAGTGAATGGTGGGCCGGGCGCGGTGGCTCACGCCTGTAACTCTAGCACTTTGGGAGGCCGAGGCAGGTAGGTCATTTGAGGTCAGGAGTTTGAGATTAGCCTGGCCAACATGGTGAAAACCCATCTCTACTAAAAATACAAAAATTAGCCTGGCGTGGGGGTGCGCACCTGTAATCCCAGCTACTCAGGAGGCTGAGGCAGGAGAGTTGCTTGAACCTGGGAGGCGGAGGTTGCTGTGAGCCGAGATGGAGCCAGAGTGAAACTCTGTCTCAAAAAAAAAAAAAAAAAAAAGTGAATGCAAATAAAGATAGTGAATGGCCACAATGTGCTTAGCAATTGTAAGATAAAATTAAACTCTTTGTAATATTTTGGTGAGAGGACCACAACTGAACTCTTTGTAGGATTTCTTTTTGAAAATAATCCTGAATCTAATAGCAAGCACAACTGAGATACATTTTCTTTACTGAGTTTTGCATTTCCAGTGTGACCCTCTCACTTTTTATACTGTATGATCTAATTTTATGTGAGAGCTCACTCTGGTAAGCTGTACCGTGTGTAGGTGTGCGTGGATGATCTCCACTAGTAAGATAAAATACCTCTCTTCTCTTCTACTTCTGTCCCCTTCCTCTGTCCAAGTGAGAGGCAACCTACCACCTCTCCCTTAGAGATGACCATAAAATCCCAGAGGAAAGCAATACGCCTAAAAGTTATTTAGTCTGTTCCCCTTGCTTGAGTATGCATTGGAATTCCCTGGCCTGGGGTGGGTCCTAAGAATTTGCATTTCTGACATGTTCTCAGGTAGTGCTGATGCTGATACTACTGGCCTAGGGACCCTACTTAGAAAGTCACTGTATTAACTCATTTAATCCTCACAGCAGTCCTGTGAGGTAGGCACTATTATTTTCATTTGCATCATGCCCCTTTTATAGATGAGGGTACTGGGGCAGCTGGTAAGACAGCTGGTGATCAGGACAAAATTTTAAAGCCAGGCAGGCTGACTTCAAGCCCATGCTGTAACCTACTGTACCATGTGTCTTCTCAGTCAGCAGGTACTTATTAAGCGCATACTGTGTGCCCTGTGTTTGACTAGCTGTTATTTTTTAAAAATCTAATCTCATTCCTTATTCAGGAAGAGATGATTTGAGGCTACTCACTTCCTACTGAACTTGACATGGATAATTTCTTGCTATCTACTTGAGAGGGACATGAGCTGCTATGTCAAATGAAACTCAGGTGACAATTGAGATGCACAAGTTAAGTCTTTTCTCTGCTTTTAAACATGACGTTGTGCCTTAACCCAAAAGGGTGTTCCTGTGGTAAACTGTGTACTCTATAAATGCTCTCCAAAGCTAGAATTTTCTTGATTTATGCAAATGTACAGCTGAGAATAATTTTGTGGGATATGTTGCAGGGGTGGGGTTGAAAAATGCATGGTACTTATCTATTACCAGTTCTTTGTGTTTTAAGTACTTAGCCTTTATTTTTTTTTCCTTTCAGCATTTTCTTATATTAACTGGATTGCCATATTTGCTGTTGCTGAGGGGGTGGGGGAGTCCTGATCTGACCTAAAAAAAAATTTTTTTTAGCATTTTCTTTCAGAGACCACAAATCATACTGCAAGTCAACAACATCTGAGTGTTAGTAGGACATTTCTATTTTAAGAGGCTTAGAAAAGGAGGTAAAAAAGAAGGAAGTTGGAAGTTAGGAAGGAGCAATGAAAGCAAAGCACCCACTTTCACATCTTACCAGACAAAGCCCCTCCCTGCCAAGTTCCTTTCTGGTGGGAGATCAGGGCATAGCTCATGCAATCACCAGCTAAGAAAGGAACTGAGACTTCTCTTCGTTTGTTCTTTTTTCCTTCCCCACCTTTCACTAGAAACTATTAGACTGCCACACTGTCCCGTTGTGTGACATGGGATACTTTAAGTGACAGGGTAGACAAAAGCTGGAACAAAAGAGCCTCTATTAAGGTAAGGATCTACTGTGTCCAGAACATTGTCTTAGATGCTGGGGGCAGAACAAACCAAAAACATAGTCATTGCTTATAAACAAAATTCAGTTTGTAAGGTTGTCACACTCAATAGAGTAGAGTTTGGGGAATGATGTCCTTCTGACTTTCCAGGATAAGTGGAATTAAAAAAATGGAAAGTAGATCAGGAACATCATTTTGATTCATTCCGTCTCACTTTAAGTGAACTCGGGCCCAAGCCCGAGTGGTTCTGTTCCAGGAAACACGGTGGGTCAAGCAGGATGTGACCTTATCACACATCTTAGCCATTGTCCTTTCCTTCTTAAATGCCTAGTTAGGAGGATAATAGTTGAAGATATGCTTCTTTTTTTCTTCTCCAGGCTTTAGGATATCAGGCTAGGTATTTTCAAGTTGAGAACAAAAAGCCTTTCCACAAACCTGTAGTCTCCTTATGCCAATAGTAATGAGTCATTCTTGCTAAGAACATAGGTGGTTTGTGTCTTTCTAGTGCTTCTTGTCAGAAGAAGCTTAACAGGCACAGATGGAGATCTTTTTCCTGGCACAGTAGACCCTAGTCACAAACCACAAAGTTTCGCAATAAGGCTGTTAGTTAAGTGAATGCAATATTATAGCTGAGACACTTTTGGGGGGTGTGTGTGTGTGTGTGTGTGTAGGGATGTGTGTGTGTAGGGGTGTGTGTGTGTGTGTGTGTGAGAGAGAGAGAGAGAGAGAGAGAGAGAGAGTCTGTGTGTGATGGGGGCTATACCTCAGCTTCCTGTTTGGCCTTGCTGATGTCACCGCATTAGTACAGGTACTGCACTTCATATTTTTTGTACAGATGTAAGTCATCATATTTAGTATTTGACTTTAAAATGAATTGGTTTATGCACATGTGTGCTGATAAATGAATAACAACAGAAGGGGGAGGAAATTTTGGATTTTGATTAGGTGAAAGAGGTGCAAAACTTCCACTATTTCTTTCATAGATACCTTGCAAGCCAAAAGCTTTCTAGAATTGCTAGGTGAAGTTCTAAGTATCACTAATTATGAGATAAGCTGATTGACATTTATGATTGGGTTTGGTCATGATAAGGGGTAGTGAAATCTCCAGCATAGATGAGTGAGTTGCCATTGGTCTAAAATTTTGCCATCTCTGGTTTTCTTCTGATTTCTAGTTCCATATTTGGTGGCTTTAAATGAACACAGTACTGTTCTCTTCATACCATATATATTTTTACCAGGCCAGGAATCTAAGAAACTTATGATCTAATTTAGATGTCTCTGGAAATGTGAATTTCATAACTGAAGAGAAGGGAACAGATTTGAAATTGAAATATTTTGATAGGGAGCTGACAGTTGGGTTAAGTGGATTGTTACACATTATCTTAAAACTACATTTCGTGTCTTCTTAACTTTCCTCCAAAGAACACATCCTAGAGTTATAACACTATTTTCAATTCCCTTCGCATCTTTCATCCTTAGAACTAAATCCTAAGCCAGTAGCTCACTTTTGGCCTCCTAAATTTGATTTTCTGAAGGCCTTAGGTTAAATGTCATTTCCACTAGAACACCTTTCTTGATCTTTCAGGATAGATGAAAGCCCCACTGATTTTCTTCTTTCTCTCTGTCCATTCGTCCGTCCTTCCTTCTCTCGTACCTGTCCTTACTTCCATCACAGTTCTAATCACATCAAATCATCATTGACTGTTTATTTATCTGACTCCTAAAACTAGAAGTTCCTAGAAGCCAGGCTTATGCCCATCTACTATTGCATCTCAGCCATTAGCACTGAGTGTAGGGGTGTAGTAAGCACATACTCTTTTTTTTTTTTTAACTGAATGAAGGAGCATGGGAAGTAGGTCATTATTTGAAAAAACATCTGGAAATGATAAGAATAGTTAATAAAGCATTCCAGATTGTTTAGGAGAAAGGTCTATTTTCCTTGTTAACAGCAAAGGCAATTTCTTTGGAAGATTCTGCTTTCTTTTTTGACTATCTGTGCAGTAACTTGTTTATTTCATTTTCCATCAGCTTTACAACTTTTTCTCATGCTCCTCATTGCCTACTCTCATTTGTGTTTAAGCCTTCCTTTACATAAAACAGTATTTTTGGCTTAGTATTTGGATGATTAATGACAATCAATCTTAGCGGTTAGATTTCTGACTGAGACTGACCAGGCAAAGTGAAATATGTTGCATGATGTCATTATTTAAGTTATCGTTTTGCTGGCTGTGACCCATTAAGCATCCCTTCTTTTTGTTTAAAAATTATTTTTTTCCAACTTGTTTTAGATTTGGGGGTATATGTGCAGATTTTTTAATTGGTATATTGTGTGATGCTGAGGTTTGGGGTATGAATGAGCTCATTCTACAACTACTGAGCATAGTATACCATAGTTAGGTTTTGCAACTCTGTCCCCTTCCCCCACCTCTATAGTCCCGTGTATTGTTGCCATCTATATATCCATCGGTACTCAATGTGTGACTCCCACTTATAAGTGAGAGCATGAGGTATTTGGTTTTCTGCTTCTGTGTTAATTTGCTCATAATGGCCTTCAGCTTCCTCCATGTTGCTACAAAGGACATGATTTTGTTCTTTTTTTAATAGCTGTGTAGTATTCCATTGTGTTTATATACCACATTTTCTTTGTCCAACCCACTGTTGATGGGCACGAAGATTGATTCCAGACTGCTTTCTACAGTGGCTGAACTAATTTACATTCCTATCTACCATGTATAAGCATTCCCTTTTCTCTGTACCTCACCAGCATCTGTTGTTTTTTGACTTTTTAATAATAGCCATTCTGACTGGTGTGAGATGGTATCTCATTGTGATTTTGATTTGCATTTCTCTGATGATTAGTGATGCTGAGCATTTTGAAAATATGTTTTTTGGCCACTTGTATGTTTCTTTTGAGAATTGTCTATTCATGTCTTTTGCCCTTTTTTTTTTTTTTTAATACTTTAAGTTCTAGGGTACATGTGCATAACGTGCAGGTTTGTTACATATGTATAACTTATGCCATGTTGGTGTGCTGCACCCATCAACTCGTCAGCACCCATCAATTCATCATTTATATCATGTATAACTCCCAATGCAATCCCTCCCCCCTCCCCCCTCCCCATGATAGGCCCCAGTGTGTGATGTTCCCCTTCCCGAGTCCAAGTGATCCCATTGTTCAGTTCCCACCTATGAGTGAGAACATGCGGTGTTTGGTTTTCTCTTCTTGTGATAGTTTGCTAAGAATGATGGTTTCCAGCTGCATCCATGTCCCTACAAAGGATACAAACTCATCCTTTGTATGAGTTTTTTTATGGCTGCATAGTATTCCATGGTGTATATGTGCCACATTTTCTTAATCCAGTCTGTCACAGATGGACATGTGGGTTGATTCCAAGTCTTTGCTATTGTGAATAGTGCCGCAATAAACATACGTGTGCATGTGTCTTTGTAGTAGAATAATTTATAATCCTTTGGGTATATACCCAGTAGTGGGATGGTTGGGTCATATGGTACATCTAGTTCTAGATCCTTGAGGAATTGCCATACTGTTTTCCATAATGGTTGAACTAGTTTACAATCCCACCAACAGTGTAAAAGTGTTCCTATTTCTCCACATCCTCTCCAACACCTGTCGTTTCCTGACTTCTTAATGATTGCCATTCTAACTGGTGTGAGATGGTATCTCATTGTGGTTTTGATTTGCATTTCTCTGATGGCGAGTGATGATGAGCATTTTTTCATGTGTCTGTTGGCTGTATGAATGTCTTCTTTTGAGAAATGTCTGTTCATATCCTTTGCCCACTTTTTGATGGGGTTGTTTGTTTTTTTCTTGTATATTTGTTTGAGTTCTTTGTAGATTCTGGATATTAGCCCTTTGTCAGATGAGTAGGTTGCAAAAATTTTCTCCCATTCTGTAGGTTGCCTGTTCACTCTGATGGTAGTTTCTTTTGCTGTGCAAAAGCTCTTTAGTTTAATTAGATCCCATTTGTCAATTTTGGCTTTTGCTGCCGTTGCTTTTGGTGTTTTAGACATGAAGTCCTTGCCCATGCCTATGTCCTGAATGGTACTACCTAGATTTTCTTCTAGGGTTTTTATGGTATTAGGTCTAACATTTAAGTCTCTAATCCATCTTGAATTAATCTTCGTATAAGGGGTAAGGAAAGGATCCAGTTTCAGCTTTCTACTTATGGCTAGCCAATTTTCCCAGCACCATTGATTAAATAGGGAATCCTTTCCCCATTTCTTGTTTCTCTCAGGTTTGTCAAAGATCAGATGGCTGTAGATGTGTGGTATTATTTCTGAGGACTCTGTTCTGTTCCATTGGTCTATATCTCTGTTTTGGTACCAGTACCATGCTGTTTTGGTTACTGTAGCCTTGTAGTATAGTTTGAAGTCAGGTAGCGTGACGCCTCCAGCTTTGTCCTTTTGACTTAGGATTGTCTTGGCAATGCGGGCTCTTTTTTGGTTCCATATGAACTTTAAAGCAGTTTTTTCCAATTCTGTGAAGAAACTCATTGGTAGCTTGATGGGGATGGCATTGAATCTATAAATAACCTTGGGCGGTATGGCCATTTTCACGATATTGATTCTTCCTATCCATGAGCATGGTATGTTCTTCCATTTGTTTGTGTCCTCTTTGATTTCACTGAGCAGTGGTTTGTAGTTCTCCTTGAAGAGGTCCTTTACATCCCTTGTAAGCTGGATTCCTAGGTATTTTATTCTCTTTGAAGCAATTGTGAATGGAAGTTCATTCCTGATTTGGCTCTCTGTTTGTCTGTTACTGGTGTATAAGAATGCTTGTGATTTTTGCACATTAATTTTGTATCCTGACACTTTGCTGAAGTTGCTTATCAGCTTAAGGAGATTTTGGGCTGAGATGATGGGGTTTTCTAAATATACAATCATGTCATCTGCAAACAGGGACAATTTGACTTCTTCTTTTCCTAACTGGATACCCTTGATTTCTTTCTCTTGCCTGATTGCCCTAGCCAGAACTTCCAACACTATGTTGAATAGGAGTGGTGAGAGAGGGCATCCCTGTCTTGTGCCAGTTTTCAAAGGGAATTTTTCCAGTTTTTGCCCATTCAGAATGATATTAGCTGTGGGTTTGTCATAAATAGCTCTTATTATTTTGAGGTACGTTCCATCAATACCGAATTTATTGAGTGTTTTTAGCATGAAGGGCTGTTGAATTTTGTCAAAAGCCTTTTCTGCATCTATTGAGATAATCATGTGGTTCTTGTCTTTGGTTCTGTTTATATGCTGGATTACGTTTATTGATTTGCGAATGTTGAACCAGCCTTGCATCCCAGGGATGAAGCCCACTTGATCATGGTGGATAAGCTTTTTGATGTGCTGCTGAATCCGGTTTGCCAGTATTTTATTGAGAATTTTTGCATCGATGTTCATCAGGGATATTGGTCTAAAATTCTCTTTTTTTGTTGTGTCTCTGCCAGGCTTTGCCCATTTTTAATGGGATTATTTGTTCTTTGTGACTATACAACTTACCATCATTTTTGAAGAAGTGGCTTAACAAAATAACCCAAACAACATTTATTCACTTCTGCAGACTCTTCCTCTCACAATGAAGTGGCTTCCAGTACTGGAATCATGTCAGGGAAGATAATAGCTTCCTCTGAATTCACCCTATTCAAACGTGTCATTCACATTTGTTCACAGACTAGAATAATGCACCTATAAAATGTTTATTGGCTGTTATATAGCTCCTAGAGGAAGAAAATAAAAATGAAATGGTTTGTACATTATAGTTTGTCAGAAGTATGATTGCCAATTATAATGATAAAATACTGGCTCACATTGCTAATATTTATTGAGCACTTACCATGTGCCAAGCACTGTACAAAGACTGACAACAATCCTTTTGGTTAAATAGCATTATTGTCCTTAGGAAACCAAGGTTTAGACAGCTAAAGGAAATTGCCTAGAGGTAGGCAGTTACCGAGGGGTAGACTCGGAATTCAATCCTGAATGTTTAACTCCAAACCTCAAACTCCTAGTTGCTGTGTGTTAAAGAGCCTGGCAACTAAAGGATTACATATTCAGTTTTTCCTGCTACATTTGAAGAGGGATTTTAGAAAGTAACAATACTAGCAACCAATTATTGAATGCCAGGTAGTACACTGGGTGTTTAATGTATGCTCTTTCAATCCCTGTGACAATACAACGGAGGAACAATTTTTATCTCCACTTTTCAGATGACACTGAGGTTCATGGAAATTAAGAAATATATTTTAGGCCACAAAGCTATTTAAGGTCACAATAGCTACTTAAGCTATTAAGCCAAGTAACACCTAGATCTCTGCTCTTACTGCTTACTGCTAGATGTACTAGAGTATGTCCAGTGTTTGAATAGTAAGAGGTCTGGCAACCAGGTCATATGACTGAGAACACTGGGTTATGTTTAACCTGACAGTGATTGAAGGGAGGAAAAATATCTTCAAATATCTTGTGTCATATAGAGGAAGGATCAGACATATTTTGTTTTGCTCCAGAAGGTAAAAGTGTCTGCTGTAAATGTAAGCAATCTAGAGTCTGAAGTTGCAATTGCAGTTGCTTGCTTCTATGAATTTTATTTAATTAAAAATAGAAATTGAATCTATAACTCAAAAGTACGTAAAAAAAAAAAAACTAATTTGAACTCAGTTAAAGTCGCAAGGTGGCATCTATTACATGCATCTTCTGAAGACACCATTGCATTTTTATTGTATTAGAAGAAACATTTCCAAAATATCAGAGGTGAAGCCTCAAGTCAGTTCTGTGTCTGCCAGAAATAAACTCATCTTTCTTCTTGTTGTCCTTCTAAGAATAAGGTGTCAGTAGTTCCAGAGGAAGATAAGGTGAACTGAGAGTATGGGAAAAGAGAATCACCTTAGTGTTCAACGCTTCATGGAGCAGAGAACATTGGACAGGTCAACTAGTAATGCCTACCACATCATGGGGTAATGAGGAGGGAGAGAATGAACTGCTACATGTGAGGTTCTCAGAGCTCTTTTGAGGAGGATGTCATGTTAAACTAATAAAACCTGGTGAGAAACAACACACACGGGGGCCTCCGGAGGCTGGAGGGTGGGAAGAGGGAGAGGATCAGGAAACATAACTACCGGATACTGGGCTTAATACCTGGGTGATGAAATAATCTGTACAACAAACCCCCATGGCACAAGTTTACCTATGTAACAAACCGGCACATGTACCCCTGAACTTAAAATAAAAGTTATTAAAAAAGAAAGGGCAAACTGTGGGATAGCTTGGCTATGGAATTATCAATATTCTGATTTTTTCAATTAATGCTGCTCTTTCTCATATGACCATAAAAGGGAGATTTGTTTCTTTTCTGTGTTTGAGATGGGGATATGGGATTTTCAGAAAAAGAAAAGGGAAAATACCAAGAAATAAAATCAGGCAACTGAAGGTATGCCTTCTGCCATGGAAGCTCAAAATTTTACGATCTTTCAAGACCTTCATTTGCACCTGGGACTTCAGATGCTTGGTATTGCTAAAAAATGTGTTCATTTTCTATTTCAAATAAATATGGAGATAATTATTTTAACAAAACAAAACAAACACCTGGTGAGAGGGCCAGGCATGGTGGCACACCACTGTAGTCCCAGCTGCTTCTGAAGCTGAGGCAGGAAGATCGCTTTAGCCCAGGAGTTCAAGGCTGTACTGCACAATGATTGCGCCTGTGAATAGCCACTGCACTCCAGCCTGCGCAACACAGTGAGATCTCACCTTAAAAAAAAAAAACAAAAAACAAAACAAAACAAAAAAAAACAACTATGAAAAACCTGGTGAGAAATGGAGCATTGACTAGGAAGCTGACCTGAGGAGGATCAAGAGATCCAGTGTTAGCTAGCCACTTCCATCACGGTACAGTGGCTGCTGTTAACTGGTCATGGGGAGTGTTTGGAGATAAACAAGTGAAGGTCTGCAGGTGTCAGGGAAAGTTTGTAGGCAATTTTTCTAATATGTACTTTGGCATGGTCTAATGTTGACTTTTTGCAAGGAAAAGGTCAGGTCAATCTTATTGTTCTTTCCTCTCTTTGGATTGTAGAATAATTGTGAGTGCCCTTGAACCTGTGGAGAAAAGGATAGAAAATTTGTTTTCCTTTCACATGAAAGGACATTGAGGCATGCCTGTAGTCCCTAGCTGACAGCGCTAGTCACTATACAGGGGAAGACGGCTTTTGGGAGCACACTAATTCCACTTCAGAACACAGAACAGGATTACTTATGAAGAACTGATAACTCCTCCCCACCTCCCTCCTTGCCTCCTTCCTTCCCTCCCTTCTTCCTTCCTTCTTTCCTCCTTCCCTCCTTTCTTCTTTCCTCCCTTCTTCCCTCTCTCTCCCTTCTTTCCTCCCTTCCTCCCTCTCTCTCCCTTCTTCCTTCCTTCCTTCCCTTCTCCTTCTCTCCTTTTCTCCCTTCCTTCCTTCCTTCCCTCCCTCCCTCTCTCCCTCCTTCCCTCCCTCCCTTCCTCCTTCCTTCCTTCCTTCCTTCCCTCCCTCTCTCCCTCCTTCCCTCCCTCCCTTCCTCCTTCCTTCCTTCCTTCTTTTCCTTCTCTTTTTCTCTTTCCTTCCTTCATTCTCCTTTCCTTCCTTCCCCTTTCCTTCCTTCCCCTTTCCTTCCTTCCTCCCTTCCTTCTCTCCTTCTTTCCTTCCCTTCCTCCCTCCCTTTCTTCTTTCCTTTCTTTCCCCTTCCTCCCTCCTTTCCTCTCTTCCTTCCTCCCTTCCTCCCTCCTTTTCCTCCCTTCCTGTCTTCTTTCCTATCTGTCCCTTTCTTCTGCCAACAAATACTTATTAGCACCTTTTGTATGCTGAGCCCTTGCTAGGTGCTGACAGTCCAGTGCTATAGAAAACAGATATGATCCCTGCCTTCTTAGAAGTTACAAACTAGTAATAATAAAGACAAAATATTTAATTACAAATTGAGATATGTGTGTAAAGGATGCACCAAGAAATTATAAAAGAAGAATTTGGTTTAGATTGGTTCAAGGAAAGGAATCTGTGAACATTGCAAATGAGCCCTGAAGAACATATGGTGTGGAAGAAGAGCTGGCGAGTCTGGCTGCCACCTGTTTGTGTGTGGAACACAGCCACAGCATTTGCCTGGGTATTTTGAGCTGCTTTTGCAATAGAATGGCAGAGTTGACCAGTGACAATAGAGACTGAATGACTCACAAAGCTTGCAACGTTTACTATTTTGCCTTTTACAGAAGAAGTTTGCTGACCCCTGGTCTAGAAAATACTTGAAAATAAGAGCTACAATATTTCATTTGGTCCATGCCTTTTCAGGTAGGGTGGGCTGTGGACTTTGTATGACTGAAACATGTGTGGGCACAAATTACTTGAGTGTGATAGTATGTGTCTCGTCATGAAGTAGACTCTAAGCAGGCAAGAAGCTTTCTCCAAAACTTGAGATTGCATATTCCACATGAATTTCCTGTTTGTGGAAGGAGGTATTATGGTGTGGTGTTTGCAAGCTTAGCATTTGGAATTTTATTTGGAAAGACTATTTTGGATTCAGATCTTGGCTCTACCACTTAGGAGCTGTGTTACTCACTCTCATTACTCTTCAGTTTTCTCATCAGTAGGACAGAGGTACTGTCAGTGCCCACTGTGTATAGTTATTGTGAAAATTACCTGAGATAACACAAAGACAGTACTTAGTACAATGACTGACATACAGTCAATACTTAATATATATACACTGTCAGTATTTTTAAGATACAAAATATTTTCATAAAATAACACATCAATTTTTGTGATGCTATTCCATAAATAATATTCACTTTTTGTTTTTTTATACTAATGGAACAATTTTTTTTCACAACGTCTGAGGATAAACAAAAGCAATGACTTCTAAGTCGCAATTATACAATTTTTGGAAGTTAATTTTATAATATTTTGAATTTTTTTGCATGTTTACAAAATTAATTTTTTTTTTACCCTGGAAGTTTGAGGTAGATCTGCCCTCCTTTCCCCTCCTCTGCCGACAGTGCTATATTTAGCGTGCTTCCTCCCACCTGCCTACAGCTTTACATACCCTAAAATGCCCATTAACCTTCTCCTTTTCATTCCTTCTGTCTACAATCTAGGCCAATTATTAGTCCTATGGCTTTGGTTCCAACCCCACTCACACCATACTTCTCTGGTTCATTTTCAGCTAGTTCATGAGAGGGTCTATTTTTCCAGCCTTTTCTTACTTTCCCTTTGTGGTCTACGGTCCTTGCATGGACATGACTACTTCCACACTGCCTCCCCACAGTCCTTCTTTCCCTAAAGTTCTGGCTTTGGTTCCACTTTCTCATGGCTCTGACTTGCAGGAGTGCTTGGGTAAGCTCTCCTGACTTTCACACAGCCTCATCAGCGGTCCGCTTTCCTGATGCAGACCTCAGCTCCTTGCTGAGCAATGGCATCCTCACCATGCTGCCCATGAAACCGGCACCCAGCCCTTCCCTTAAAATGTCTATTGGGTAGCCACCAGTCACTCACAGTAATCTGGTGAGCATGGCAGAGCAAACCAGCAAGACACAGTAGATGGGATTGCTTACATACCATAATGATGACTTCATAGCACCATGAAAATAAGCACTGGCCTAGTTACCTGGTGAAGAAAAAAAAAAAAAAAATCAGAACTCTTACAACAGAAATCAGGTAGTAGGATATATTCTGCTTCTGCTTTCAGATCCTTTTCAGTTTTTTTTCCATTGGCTACATGGTTACTGGGGAAATACAAATCAAACTTGTGTTCTCTGAACCCAGTGACACAGAAAGCAGAGGTATCAAATAATGATGCCAGAGCTGGAAAGTACCTTAGAGCTCCTATGTCCCACTGCCATCATGTGGTAGATAAGGACACAGGGAGCACTGTACCCAGGATCACATGGAAGAAATGTGGTACTGATCAATGTGGATAGGCTGCGGATGTAGTTGCTAGGCAGATGTATTCCACTGCCCAGCAAATGATTGAGCCAAATAATAAAAGAACGAATGGGCCAAATAATTCCTTGAGTCAAATGTTCTTCCCTTTGTTTTATTTTATTTTAAAACCTCATATACGTATATGTGTATATATATAACCACACATATATACACATACACACAATTTTATATAAATGCATAAATTGGATCATATCATAAATGTTAGGGTTTTTTTTTTTTTGCTTCTCTTTTCATTCTTTTAATTCCTCCATAGAGGAATTAGAACTCCTATAGGAGTTAAAATTCCTATATGTATCTTTCCATATTTTTCTTAATATATCTACATATATTATAGGGATTTTTGGTCACTGTTTGTTGTTTTTTTTTTAAGGTGACCATGTGATACACTTTTCTTTATATATTTTTTCACTCAACAGGGTCTTATGGAAATTCCTCCAAGTCAACTGATATTGTTTTAACTCATTTCTTAGCAGCTACATAATATTCTGTGGTTTGCACCCTACATGATTCAAGCGTTCTCTTTCTGATGGCCTTTACTCTGTTCCCAGGTTTACCACTGTCACCCATGATTAAATACGTGTCATTGTACATATATCCTCATGTTCTTATTTCTATGAGGCAGTGTCCATGAAGAGAGATTGCTGGGTAAATGTATTTTTAACTTAATAGATGTTGCCAGATTAATTTTCTGATGGACTATAAAATTTCGCATTTCTAAGTGTATGAGAGTGCTCTTTTTCCAGCATCTCTGCCATATTTTCACTCTTGCTTTGTTTTGTTTTGACAAGCTGATAGATAAGAAGTGAATTTGCTTTGTATTTTGAGTGGCCTTTCCCTGATTGGCCATGAGTCTGAGCATCTTATCTCATGTTTATCAGCCATTTAGATGCAGTTTCATGTGTATTGTCCATTGATGTTCTTTGCCATTTTCATTTTCATTCATTTATTCATTCTTTTTCTTCTTCCTTTTGTTTTGTAATATTCTTGTAAGAACTCTGAACATTTAGATATTAACCCTTTTTATATGTTTTCATTGTTATTCATTCCTTCCTTCTTTTTCTTGTGCTCTTGTTTTGTAATTTTCTTATAAGAACTCTGAACATTTAGATATTAACTCTTTTTTATATCTCCATTAAAAATGTTTTTCTCAAATTCATTGCTCACCTGTTATTATAAACTAATTATGTTATTAACCTTTAATTATGATATATTTTGCCATGCAAAGGTGTCTGTTTTTATACAGTCAAATATATTAATCTTTATTTTTATGGCTTTTGGATTTCCTGCCTGTGTTTAGAAGATTCCCCTTAACCCAAGATTATATTTCTAATTTCCTCAATTTTTCTTGAAGTTTTTATATTGCTGTTTTTTTTAAACATTTGAGTTTCCAGTCTGTGTGGAAATCATGTTTATATATGATGTATACGAGTGATCTAACATTTTCTCTTCAAATGGAAAATTAGTTGTGCCAGCACCATTTATTAAATAATCTAAACTTCCACTGAATTAAGCTACAATTTTTACCATATATTAAAATTATATATATACACACATGCATATGAAAAGAGAAAAGAATACCTCGATAACCTGAAAACATATACATATACATATGCATATACATATGTGTCTTGAGGTTATCTAGGTATTCTTTTCTCTGTTCCATTGATCCATTTGTTTATTTTCATGTTAATGCAATTTTGATTTGATTGCAGATTTTCGTTGCATATTCTTTAATAAGAAAATTTTCCACCTACGATTCATTCATATAATACTTTTCTTGATCATTTTAGGCATATATTCTCATTGTGAATTTACGTTCATTGTAGCTAATTATTCCCTAGTGCCTGCTGGGTTTCTAATTACCATCAATTTATAAATTATTTTAGAAAATATTATTAAATATTTACATGTCATATTCAATGGGGGATCTGAAACATTCATTTTGAATGCCACACTCACACTCATGGGGATAGATTAAATGTTGTAGTGTGCTTTTCCCGTCTGTACTAAGCTCAAGGCTGCCATTAGGACATAGCAAAGGAGAAGAAGGAAGGTCACTGGGAGCTAGAGAACTCACCAAGTGCAGACTCTGTCCTTAGGCCTTTGTTCATGGTGTCTCACCTCACACAATAGCATCTTGATCACAGTTAGGAAGCCCCTAAGGCTTGCAGATTCCAGAACCCATCACCTTGCGCTCTATCTGTTAGAAGTCTTTATAACCACATTGTTTTATGTCTGTACCTAATATAAATTAAGAACTCTTTCTGGGATAGGTTTGAAGATTTCATAGCTTGGGTGTTTAAAACAGGAAATGCTGGGTGATGAGGACACTGTGCTCTGTGGCTTGCCTCTGTGCTTTGGGTCACGCTCTTCCTTTGCCTTGAAAACCTGCCACCTGCCACAGTTCAGCCCACTCATGTCTACTTAGCTCCCTGTTCCATGAAAACATCCATATTCCAAACCAGACTCCCATGGCCCATTGCTTTCACTAATAGCATTTATCACACTCGCTGTTGTGTTACAGACCATTGTGCCTTCTTTTACCAAACACTTACCAGGCACCTGCCTTGTGGTATCCAATGGGGAACAGGTGGTGGATTTATTATTCTTTCCCACTCAAACTTCATGCCCATGAACCAAATCTTTTTCCCTTGTATTCAGAGAATCCCTCACAGTGACTCATACATAGAATATGTTCACAGTGTTAGTGGAGTGAGTGAATATATAATAATGTTTAGGTGATAGGAGGAACAATTTGGTTGAATTATGATTTTCTCATTTCTGCATCAATTTACTATCACCTGTTTTCCAGCTTAAAATTTTTTCCCATGTTTTGAATGTGCCACCTTTGTTGCTTTCTTCCTAAATATCCATGGTCAAATTTTCAAAGTTTGCCAGAAGGAATTTTTCATTAAATAAATAAAGATTTTTAGAGCCCTTACTATATGTTAGGTACTACAATAAGCATTAGGGAGAAAATACCAATCAAAAATAGACCCATATGAATAAGATTGCCATTTTAAAAAATGAAAGCTGGGTCATTTTTCTCCAGATAGCATGTAGGCACGATATTTTAAAAATCTAAGACCACAAAATCTAACTTACAAAACAAATAATGATGTCAATCAGGAGCCTAAAATAAATTTGATATTTAATACTTATATTTAAATTGAGAAGTGAGTGAACATAACTGAACATTCTAGACTTGTGGATTCAGCATTTATAACTAGAAAAATATGGGAATAAGTCAGAAGTAATCAGTATCCCCAATCTTTGATACTGAAGAATAACACTTTTCAAAGCGTAGTATTACCACATAACTCATTTGCTTTCATTTATATTGTAACACAATAAAAGTTTATTTTTAATTTAGACATTTAATTTTGTCTTGCCCAATGTCCTTACCAATCAGCTAGAAACAGGGGTCTAGATGAATACTTATACATTAATTTAAGCTTAATTAGAAACTGGTAATCTACACTGATCAGATCTGCATTCATTTATTCAACAAATATATATTGAGTATATAGTGTGTGCCAAGTTCTATTCTGGGTTCTCAGGATACAGCAATGAGCAAAACAAAGATGCCTGTTCTTGTGACACTTGTGTTCTAGTTAGGGGCCAATGGTGGAAACAGAAAATAAACCATAAACACAATAAGGAAATTATGTAGCATGATAGAATGTAGTAAATGGGATGGAAAAATAGTAGAGTGGATTAAGGGGAGCCAGGAGTGCTGGGGTTGAAGGGGGAGAGGTCAGGCAACATATAAACTAAATTGTATTAAAGAAGCACAAAATTAGAGAGAACTATGCCCAGCGTAGAACTAAAGAGAAATGTGGAGATAGAGAGTGCTATCAGAGAAGATAAAAAAAATTAAGTATAGGATTAAAAAACAAAACCTACAAGGAATACTAGCAATAATTGTATTATTCAGCTTGAAAGAAAAGCTCTGGGAAGACACGATAGTGACTTTTCAATGTTATTTTATTCCATGTTATGCCCTGCTACTAAGGATGCTACCTGTAGAAATGTTCTTGATTGTGATGTAAACCCACACTATTTAATACACATTAGCTTTTTAGTTATTAATAATGATAATTGGTCTGGAATATTTTATATGCTGTTACAACTATTTAATAACTAGTAACTAGTTACAACTATTGAATAACTAGTAACTAGTTACAACTATTTAATAAATAAATATTGCCTTATTAGTAGGGAAATAGATTGGACATTAAAAGCCCATTCTAGTACTATGATTCCATCATGCCTTCCACAATCACAAAATGCAATTAGGATCTGTGAATGCCCAAGAGGGATTTACTTACCTATCATTAACACACCAACATAGGAAATGTGCACTCACACACACACACTCATTCCTGCAAAAGCTTTGACATTTCTGACACAAGAATTGAGGTTTTGTTTTTATTTCCTCTTTTTTCTATTGTACTATAAGGGAATTAGATCATTGGACCTAGTCTTTCAAATAGTTCCATGAATTGAGTTAATTACAATATGTGATCCAAGTCTGTACCCACTATTGAGATTGTCTACAATAGAAACAGGCGGCATCTAAATCCATCATCCATCAAGCATTTTAGCTGTTGGTTCTTTCTGGTGGAAGGTAGAGGCAGGGTGAACAATCTGTTACTATAAATATAGTGGATTGTTGTAAGGCTGTATCCTGTTTGGAAATGATCTCATCCGTCTGTTGCTGGTTAGCAGTTTTCTACCAAACTGAGCAGGAATATTACCATATGGCATTGTTGTTAGAGAGCCCTCAAAGTTAAAGCCACAAGGATTCCTCACTTGCTCATGAGGTAGGGTTTATGAGTGAGATATAATTGTCAAGGGTCTTGAATTTGAACTAACCTTAATCCACATAGGGACTTGTTACAAGTGATTTTATTCTTTAATTTTGTGCATTATTCCGATCCTGGGATTGCTTTATTGGATAAGTTGTGCTATGTATGTAATTGATGAATTATAGAAAAAGTCCAGTTTCTTCCTTTTTTATTGATATAAAACAGATCCCTTTGTAATGAGGCTGTTTGAACATGGAGAGGTGTGCAGTGGCATGCTGTCTTTCATTGCCTCCTCCTCTGCCCCCACTCAAATAAACTACATACTCTTAAACCACAAGCATCTAGAGTGTGCTGTCCAATATGGCAGCCATAGACCCATGTGGCTAATAATCACTTAAAATATCCTGAATCCGAACTCAAATGTGCTGTAGGTATAAAAAAGGCACATCAGATTTCAAAGACTTAGTACTAAAAAAAAATGTAAAATATCTCATTAATAATTTTTATATTGATTACATATTTCAGATATTTGCTGTTAAATAAAACATTACCATTAATCTTGTGTCTTTATTTTCTTGATGTGGCTACTATAAAATTTAAAACTGCATACATGGCTTTCATCATATCTCATTATATGAAATATATTTCATTATATTTCTCTTGGATAGCACCGGTCTACAGTCTTAATGGGAAAGCAAAGAGACTTCCCATTTCCCTTTCTCTTACCCTGGGAGATGCCTTTAAGACAAAGTATTGATTACTTTCTACAGCCCAGAGAAAGATGTGTGTGTTTGTGTGTATGCACATGTGTATATGTGTATTTGTGTGTGTGTGCACAGGTATGTGTGTATGTGTATGTGTGTGTGTTGAGGGTGGGAAAAGATTCAGTGGGAAGGATAAGGAGCATGGGAAGGGAAGAAAAGTGAGCATTTTCAACCAGTTGGTCTGAGATGCCATCTACTCTCACTGGAAGTAAGGAACAAAGAGTAGCTGAGCACAAGTTCGTTCTCAAAAGGCAAATTTGCTTTTTGTTTAAAAATAGGATGAATCAGTGGAACATCAGACTCATTTGAATCCAAATGTAAATGCAAATTAAGCTTCCTTAACATCAGCACAGAAGCAAATATGAAGTTTTAAGAATTATTGTCATCATTTTATCCATAATTAGCAAGGCTAGTCAAGAACTGACCTGTATTCCAATGTATAGTCTTGATTTATACAAAGTGTATGATTTATTTTGTTCTGAAGCGTTTTATGAAATGAAAATTTCTGGTTGAGATAGAATCACTTAATGACTTTACAGTTTATACTCAAATAAACACCTGAACGAGTAAGGTAGCTTTTCTGGATAACTGGATGATTTTGTATATCACAATGCTTTTGTTAAACGGTAAATTAAGGAGTTTAGGAAGAACCTACTTTTTCAAAGAAAAAGAAAGGTGTAAGTTAATGATGTAATATTTCATAGTTTTGCTATAATCTTGTCATTGACCATGCAATGGCAAATTTGAATATTTTTCATTTGAATATTTTCACTATTTTCTTAGGTTAATTAGATATTCCATGTGATAAGCCCAGTGGAAATAACCATGAAATGAACTGTTATTCAGGGGAGTAGAGGGGAAATGAGGATGTCAAAGAGACCCTAGGCAAGTGCTGTCCAATAGAAATATAATGAAAGACACATGCCATTTAATATCTTCCAGTAGCTACATTGATGACTTTCTGCAGCCCAGAGAAAGATGAGTGAGAGAGAGAGAGAGAGAAAGAATGTTTAGTGGGAAGAAAAGGAGAAGGTAACCTTGAAGATGGAACTTTATTCAACCTAAGTTGAAGTACTATCATGGAAAGCACCAACCAAATGTCAGTTCAACTAACTGTACTTTCAGTTGATCATAGAATTACATTGTTTCATAGCTGAGAAAGCAGCCTTCCACTTGAAAAGAGAGATTAGGCCCAGAGAAGCAAAGTAACTCACCTCGAGTCACACAGGAGATGAGGCAGAAGTGGAAATAGTGGCCAGTTTTGATTCTCACTAGACACTGTGCTATGGCCTGAGGATACAGTGATAAATATGGCAGTCCTTGTCCATAAGGGCATTCTAGTGCAATGGGACACAAGTCCATCTGGATGTGGCACACACGCCATCACCTATGACACAAGCACACTTGTGTTGTCCCCTGATCATGCCCAGTTTTGGGCAAGCAGAGGATAGTAATACTACTTTCAAGGACATTTGTGACAAGCCTCAAAAGTGTTCCAGGCTGTAAGGATTTTCCCTCCATTCCTGAAAAGCAGAACATTTGAAGGTGGCAGTGGAGACCTCTTCTGAGTAAACCACACCAAACAATATCTTTCAGGAGAAGAAAAAAAAATGACCTCCTCAGTTGACATCACACTGGAAACTACTTGGTGTACTGAGTCAGAAGTTAGGCTTGAGCTCTGCCCATCCTGAGGGAGAGAGAGGCTCGCTTTGGTGTGAGTCTCCGCTCACTGAAGTTCTTTACAAACACCTTGGATTGGACCCCACGTGGTGGGACTGTGGCGCGTGCTGGGCTTTGGAAGCTGCCAGTGCTCACAGAAGCTCTCTGAGAGTCTAAGAGGCAAACTGCCCAGGACCATTTTGACTCTGGAAGGCAAATATAAACCATGGTCGTAAGAGGATTAGTTAAAAAAAAAAAAAAAAAAAAGTCATTAGATCAGCCTGTATCTTAAACTTTGAGCCACAAGTACAAAATCCCCCATAACTCACCTTTCATTTCTTATGCATTCCCTTTTCATCCTTCCCCATATTTTGCATTACTTAATCAGGATATATATGTAATTTATAATCCGGTTATTTTAAAAATTTTTGTAGAGATGGGGCCTCACTATGTTGCCCAGGCTAGTCTTGAACTCCTGGCTCAAACAATCCTCCTTGGCCTCCCAAAGTATTAAAATTACAGGCCTGAGCCATCATACTTGGCCTATAATCTGCTTTTGGCAATTAAAGTTATCCCCAAACGACTTCTCCATAATGTCATCATAATTATTATTTTAATTTGTGGAAAAGAAAAAAATATTTTAGTGACTGCCTAATATTCCATTCAGTAATCCCATCTTATCTTGTTTAAGCTTGTTGTTAGCTACGTTATTAAACAAGATGCTCCTTGAACTTTCCTGAAAATA
This sequence comes from Rhinopithecus roxellana, assembly GCF_007565055.1. Lineage (NCBI taxonomy): Eukaryota > Metazoa > Chordata > Mammalia > Primates > Cercopithecidae > Rhinopithecus > Rhinopithecus roxellana. Next base: position 134,914,404 of record NC_044556.1, on the reverse strand, counting down.
ATTGTAAATGCTTAGAGTTTTCACAATGAAATCACCTATTTACCCTAAGTGTAAAGCTGTGTTAAATGGATCCCTTAGTGAGACAACTCATGCTGATGATGCACAGGGTCCCAGGCGTTTGGCCACCCCAATGGGAAAATGCTTTCCTAGTGTCTTTTGGCTTAAAGCAATTATTCAAAATTGGTACACATTGTGGGCTCAGATAACCCAGAAATTAAAGAGAACTCTGTTGGCGGTACTGCTGCTTCTTGTAATAGGTCAGGAATGTAGACATTATTTTTATTGGTACATGACTACTGAAGTTCTATTTTTTAAAAAAAAAAATGATCTGGTCTGTAAAAGGACTAAATTATATACCACCTCTCCAAATCTAAGGAGAGGGCCATGAAATTACCTAATGTTCTCACCTTTCTGATCAGGGTGGGGTGGTGGGTTTGCAGGAGTCTGTGGCTGCCATCCCTCCTTCTTAGGAAGAAAATGGATCATGGGTCAGTTTAATTTCTTAGGTGTTTGGAAAAAGGTTACAAATAATGAAACTGAGATGTATTGTCCTAGATGAGGGTAAAATGCAGTAGTTAAAAGTTTTAGGTAAGGTTAGCTCCTTTTTGGAGCTGAATCTGCATGGGACTAGAAATTTATATTGTGCTTATTATTTTTATTCCTATTTTCCAACCTGATAAAATGAGTTATTTATTCATATGACCTTGGGCGATGACATAAACTTCTTCAATTTCAGTTTTTTCCATTTTCTACCAGAAATGATTACATCTGGCTTACCTGTCTCATGAGATTGCAGTGAGAATCAAATGAAATGTTGTAAACTGTAAAAGCCTCTGACAAGTTCAAGGTTGATGCTGTTATTAATCATTGGTAATGATGATGAGTAGAATATTCCCAGATAGCATCATCAGCCAGTGCTACACTCTATAGGTGTGTTAGGCTAGGATATGATGAGTGATGCCAATTAATGCCAGTGATTTGTTCTCTCATGTAAAGCTAGTCAAGTTATTTTACTGTCTGCCTTTACTTGTAGAAAGTGTGCTCTCACAGATGTTGGTAAGGCTAAGGCGTTCTGATTTCACAAGATGAAGGTAATCCATAGAATCAGTCAGACAGAATGTCCCTGGTATTTTTATATGCTACAGTGATAAATTATACCAAGACCCATTTGTCAACAGCCATTTCCAGAAATAAGAGAGAGTGTCATCAAAAATGAAGGACAAGTCGTGACTAAAGAAGCATCTTCCCTCTTTGTTTGAACACTCAAGCTTGCTTTAAATCGTATCTAAGTTGTGTGGTAAACTTGCCAGCAGAGAGTAAGCCACACAGATGCCCACAACGTCACTGAGAGGCACATGACCCAGTTTCTGTGGTCTGAGCTGAAAGATAACCCGGGTGTGTCATGGCCACAGCTGCCTGTAAAACATTATATGGTGGGCACTTTTTCAAATTCACATTTTTAAAGAGGGAATTAGGTGGTTTTCATTTGTTTTGCTTAGGTTTTGGGGTGTAATTTGTTTCTCCAGAGGTCATCTCAGCAGCATTTCCACAAATAATTATCAAGGGATTGGGAGATAGTTTTGCACTCACTGTCTTAGAATACAAATCTTCCCATACAAAGCCATATAGATTTGTCCAGGGAAGATAGGAAATAATTGATTGTGTCATGGTTCTGTTGGCCTGACTTTGCTCTGGTGGCTATGGCACGTGGGGTGATAGATTAACTCTTTCAGGCATATGGAAAGCATGTTCAATGAATCACAACTTCAGGGCACAGAGTATTTTGATGGTATTTGGAAAGATGCAAATATTCTCTCCCTTTTTTTGAGGGGGTGGTGTCTGATGACACCATCCATACTTTTTAGAAGAGACTGGAGTGTGGGTCATTTTCATATCTAAGGCTTTGAAAAAAAACTTACGGTAAAGAAACAGATCATTCATGCTAGGAAAAGAAAGCTATCACAGACAAGCTATAATCCACATATCCACTGAGTGCCAGAAAAGAGAAAATGAGATCAATTAGGGTTACACCTGGGGATTTTCATCCAGACAATGATGACTGCTTCCAAAGGGAGGAGGAGGGGTTCCACCATGGGTAGAGTTCTAGTTGCTTGGAATGGCCTCCTCATGAACACACTTGGTGTTGATTCCTTATCCACATATTTTTTGATAAAACTTCATTGTGGTACTATTTTTAACCATCACTTTGACTAAGTACAAGGGTTCATTTGTGTTAAGTGAGTGAAGAGTTGACAGAGTAGACCTTTTATAACCTGCTAAGGAGGGAACAAGGTCATCAAGACGCTAAGCATTCAAGAGCCATGGTCTTGTACTATCACCTTTGCTTCTGTGTAATTTTATTTTTTTCTCAAATGCGGTTTGTAAATCACCTGCAACAGAATTACCTGAAGAGCTTGTTTAAATACAGATTCCTAGATCCAATTCTAGGCCTGCTGAATCAGAATGCCTATGGCAAAACCAAGAATGGATTTTTTTTTTTTTTTTTTGAGACAGAGTTTCGCTCTTGTCACCCAGCTGCAATGGCGCGATCGTGCAATGGCACGATCTCGGCTCACTGCAACCTGTGCCTCCCGGGTTCAAGTGATTCTTCTGCCTCAGCTTCCAGAGTAGCTAGGATTGCAGGTGCCCGCCACCACACCTGGCTAGTTTTGTACTTTTATTAGAGACAGGATTTCACCATGTTGGCCAGGCTGGTCTCAAACTCCTGACCTCAGGTAATCCGCCTTCCTCAGCCTCCCAAAGTGCTGGGATTACAGGTGTGAGATACCAGGCCTGGCCTTACCACAAGTAATTCTGATGTTTGAGAACCACTCTCCTAATGCTGGGTAGAGGAGTGGTTTTCAAAGTGTGTTCCTGGACCTGTAGCATCAGCATCACCTCAGGAACTTCTTAGAAATGCAAATTCTTGGGCCCTGCCCCAGACCTATTGAATCAGAAACTCTGGGAGTGGGATCCAGTTATCTGTTTTAGCAAGCCTGCTAGGCGATGTTGATGCTCACCAAAATCTGAGAAGCACTGGGGTAGAGTACATAGAGTACATCAGTTCCCTTCAGTATCTCTTTACAACAGTAGGGAAGGCAGTCCTTGAGACAATGTGAATCATTTACAACCTGGGTTTGTTTGTAACCATGAAATTTCAAATTCAAAGGAACTTTATAGGAGATTAAAACACTAGAGATAGGAGATTAAAACACTAGAGAACCTACTCTAGTGTTTTAATCTCTTTCTTTTCCTCTCACGTTCCCTCCTTTCTTCCCTTCTTTGAACACTTAATAAGTACTATGTACTAGGGAGTAGGGATGCAGGGGTGAATATGAATGGCAGCACCCTATCCTCTTGGAGTTTACAGTCTTGGGGAAAGACATATCTCACATGATTACACTAATAACTGTAATATTATAACTGCTGTAAGTACAGTGATGGGGAGGCACATGGTGCCATGAGACTGTATAATAGAGATTTGAGCAAATCTGTGCACCTATTACAAGGTAACTCAGCCCAGATGGAGTACTTCCTTTCTAGGGGAACTTTTGACATCCTGTTGGAGCCTATTTGACTTTAAGATAAGCCCATATGTTAGAAATTTGCTCCTTATATTGAGTCAAAATCTGCCACAGTCTAGATGTCACAATCCTGGCTCTAGTATCTGAATCTCCATGAAATGAATCCAGTCCTCTGTTCCATTGAAGATCTTCATATAGATAAAGATCTCTTCCTTCTAGGTTTTTTCTTTCCAAGGCTGTGAGATTCCTCATTCACTTGGTCTTCTTCAGAAGTACTCTACTTTTTTCTTTATTTTAAAAAAATGTTTGTAAAATATTCTGGTGTCCAGCATGAGCTGGAGCCATGGAATGATGAGCTCAGAGGAGCATATCTCAGAATACATATGTGACCATTCTTGTCCCTGTTATAGCTAACATTTCTGAGGCTCAACCTTACATGCTTTGTGGACAATTGTATCACACCCCTGACTGACTTGCACCAAGCTTGCAACTAAATGAAACCCCAGGGTTTGGGGTTTTTTCTTTAAACTTGGTACCTTTATTCATTCAATTGATTCACCAATTTTTTATTTCATGCCTACTATGTATCAAGCACATATTGTTTACTTCTGTGGATGTGTTTTTGGACTTAAGTGCAAGATTCATTTATCCATATTGTACTTTATTTTGGATCCTGATTCTGTCATCCACTAAACTGTGAAGAACTTGAAGTTAAAAGCCATATTTTTTCAGCTTTGTATCCTCAGAGCCTAACTCAGTGCCTCATATGTAGTTGGTAAATAAAATTTAATAACTATAACACACACACACACACACACACACACTAACACTCTTTTCTAAGTGATTGAACATGTTTTAAGGCAATGCCCTTGAGATTTCCCTCTAGGATGTCAATAACCTCAGCCCTTTACCCAGCACCCATCGTTTGGGTGGTTTTAACTATTTGATTGTGTCTATTTGCATCATCAGCCGATCTAAATTTCTTTACTGTGCAAATCAAAATCATGCAAGATGTTATAGTTGCCTAGTTACAGGATGTCTCCAACAGCCTTCTAATCTACCAATCTAGTATGTCTATCTGAAGGAAATGAGGTTAGTCTGTCTTCACTCGTTCTAGTAGTCACCACTTCCTTTTCACTATTGACAAATAGTCTTTTAATACTTATTGACAAGTCAATAATTCAAGAGATGGACTGCCTTTAGCAGGACAAGGTAGGCAGTATTTTTCTTTGTGGCCAAAACTTTATCTCAGAACAATGTCTTTACTAGAAATACCTTTCTTCCATTTGTTTAAGGAGTGTTTTATATTCTCAGGGTGAGTTCTTGTATCTTTATACTTTCAACTAGAGCAACACCACTGTAACTCATCTGTGGGTCCCTGGATCTCCATGGGGTATACATTTTTTCTTGACATATTCCTCCTCTCCTTCTGATAGGGCTGTGTCCACTAACACGGATATGATTCGGTCAGTAGATTAATATTTTAGTACTATAGTTTATAAAACATAATTGAGAGAGCTCTGATAATTTACCAATTTCTTCTAAGTAATGGGGCTGGTTCCCATAAGAATTATCATTTATAATATGGTGATAAGCATTTGCTTAGGTTGGTCATGTATAAATGTGTTTTTAAATAAAAATTTAAACTTTTATTACCATTTCATTAGAATGAGCACCATTCGTTGTTGATTCCAGGGAAGTTTTGTCTTGTTTTATTTTTAGTAATCCCATATCACACTCCATGTGGCCCTCAGTCTGTTCATTTGTAAAATGAAAGATTTGGACTAAGTGATCTCTAATCTATGATCAAACTCTAGAATTATATTATTCTAAACTTTGATAAGGAAAGTCTCTTTTAAAATAACTTTAAAATTAAATGGGACAGGCCAGGTGTGGTGGCTTATGCCTGTAATCCCAGAACTTTAGGAGGCCAAGGCAGGTGGATCACCTAAGGTCAGGAGATCGAGATCAGCCTGGCCAACATGGCAAAACCCCGTCTATACTAAAAAATACAAAAATTAGCTGGGCGTGGTGGCGGGCACCTTTAATCCCAGCTACTCAGGAGGCTGAAGCAGGAGAATCACTTGAACCCAGGAGGTGGAGGTTGCAGTGAACCAAGATCGTGCCATTGCACTCCAGCCTGGGCAACAGGAGTGAAACTACGTCTCAAAAAAAAAAAAAAAAAAAAAAAAATTAAATGGAACAACACACACACACACACACACACAGGAGTGCATGTAAAACTGGTGAAATCTGAATAAAAATGTTGGACTGCAACAATGTCAATTTCATGGTTGTGGTATATTGTACTATAGGGTTGCAAGATGCTCCCTTTTGGGAAACCCGACTGAAGGGTGTATATAGGATATCTCTATATTATTTCTTATAACAGCATGTGAAAAATAAGAACTAGTAATTTGAGATAATCTCAAATTTGAGATCTTATTTGAGGTAATCTAAAATTATCTCAAGATAAAAAGTTTTTAAAAAATTACATGATAAAATGTTATAACAGGACTTTAGAGGTAAGTGGCCATTGCTTAACCACATGCTAGCTTAAAAAAACTATTTAGCCTTCCCAAAACTCCATTTTCTTGTCTTCTGTAAAGTGAGGATATTAATTCCTGCCTGATGGGACTGTTGGAAGGATTATATGAGACTGTGTGTGTGTAAGCATCTCACATGGTCCGTGCTCCATGGTAGGGACTCAATAAATGTTGATTACCTTCCCCTGTTCCCCTTCTTTGTTCTAGAAAGAAATTGGGGCACACAGCCTCACTGCATCTCCCATAGGAAAGATGACATCTGACCTGAAGTGAAAGACAGTTTAGAAGTGTAACTTAGTGAGATGAGCCCCATAGCAGCATAGTGAGTAATGCTGTTACATAACTTTCACAAATCACCCAGCAAATCAGCTCCCAGGGCTTGGCACAGTTTACTGATGAAACAAAATAACAAGGCAGCTTCCAAACCCAGCCTGAGTCCGGGAGTCCCAACACCACAGCCAGAGTCAGAATCTAGAATGACTCCACGGGCCCTGGAGCTTTGGTGTTTCAGTTGATTCAGATGTGTTATAAATCTATTTAACTGGAAAAAAACAAAAGCAGCTCCTCTCTGGCTGGCCCCATGAATAACTGTCCCCAAGAGGTCTAGAGAAGTTTTCCTTTCCTTGCAGAATCCTTAATCATGTCTACCAAATATGAGTTTTCCATGCAGCTGCGTGAATGAGGAAGTAGGGAGAGACTAAAGAGAATAGTGCATTCCTAGACAGTTCTTGGTCATGAGGATGTGATTGTTGCATGCATGGCCAAAATGTGTCTCCCCTGTATCTCCCCAAATGCTTATCGTTTCCCAGGGCTCTTTCCTCACTCCTGATCTGGTGAATGTTTTTCATCTGGTGAATGTTTTTTATCAATGAGTCGGCCAGAAATATAGAAGGCAAACTTACCAGGTTTTCAAATGATACTGTGGTATAAGAGAGTCAGGGGACAGAATCACAATTTTTAAATGATTTCAGCAGGTTTGGGGCTCTGGGTTGATCACAGTAAGTTGTAATGTAATAGGGATAATGTTAAAAATCTGTCCTTCGAAGTCAAAAGCAGAAATACAGGCTAGGAGAGGTTTATATTGGCAAGAGTTTTATATGAAAAACTCAAGAAAGACAGGAGTCAACAGTGTGATGTGGTTGTATTAAAAAAGAGGTTAGAGATAAGAAAAAAAAGTATCCTTTGACTTTGTATAATTTGCATCTGTCAGACAATACCCAGTCTATTGTATTCAGTTGTAGGGGCCAACTTTAAGGAAGATGTAGATACATTCGAATGGATCACTGAGGGAAAGAAGGAAAAGGGAAGGTCAAATTAAAAAGATTCAAAAGATATGCTGTTTAAAGAACAGTTGAAGAGAAATAAGGATATTCAGCTGATTACTGTTTTTTTCTCGGGTTACCGTATGGAAGAAGAGTAAACTTGTCTATTTTGCTCTGAAAGGGAGAAATGAGATTAATGGGAGAGAGTCCATGGAAACAGACTTTGGCTCAATAGAAGGAAATTTTGGAGCAGTTCAGTGACGGAAAGAACTATTTTCATTAAATTGTGAGCTTGCTGTCACTGGAAATAATCAAGCTGGGGCCAAACGAGTGTATGTCTGGGATTCTGAAGGATCCCAACATTGAATGAGAGCTTGGGGTAGGTGACCTTGAAGATCACTTCCAACTCTCATAGTCTGTTATTTAAATTAGCATGAATGCCAGGGCCACTTACAACATGCCAAAGCCACTTTTTCAACTTTTGGCTCTGCTTCTGACCAGCTGTGTGACCTTCAGCTAGGAAATTAACCATTTCTTTTTCCAGTTTCCTCATCCATTAAATGAGAGAGCTGAATGTAGTGATATCTAAGTTACTCCCCAGCACTTTTATCTCCTCAGGCTTTCTCATAATTATAGCATGCTGGAAGAGTAGAGTTTGGGCTGATAGCTGCTATTTGTTTCTAAGTTGGCTTGCCAGGAGACTGCTTAAAAGCCAAAAACCATTGTTGATTCTGAGGACCACGGAACAAAACTCTCAATTTGCTTATTGGCAGGAGAGTAGGTGATTGTGAACCTGGAATTTGTTCCCATGAGATCTGTGGCAGGAAGTTCATCAAATATCTGCTAATCTGGTTTCTCTTGAACACCTGTACATTCTGACTGAGTTCAGCAATGCCTTTGCAAACAACTTAGAAAAAAATGAAGTTTATATTACCATTGCAGTACAGTGTTATCTTTTACAAAGCAAACCTTTGTCGTTTATTTGCTTAATGATCTTTTAGTTGCTATTGACCTGTGCTTATAATCTTAAGAACAAATGTATATAAAGCAACTTACTATGTGGCAGATTTGTTCTAAAAGTTTTACATATATTAATTTAACAGTTTACTAGCTGAAAATACAATGATGAATCAGTAGATTAGATCTTTTTTCCTTTATGGAAAGGAAGTATTTAAAATCTAGTTTAAGTCTGCCTGAATGGTAGAGTCCAGAATTCAGATCCAGGCCCTCATTCTCTGAGGCTTCGTTGTTAGATGACTATAATTTCTCTTGTGGCTCATTTGATTATTAATACTTTTCTTCTCTTCTGTATTAAGGTATCTCACTTCTACCACTATTACATTCGAGCTCTCCTTCTGGTTCCTTCTTTGACTTCTGTCGACATCCACATCTCCAAATCCCATTTCTTCAGTTACTTTTTCCAAAGATCTTTGAAAATGCAACCATCAGTGGAAGTGCCATTGTTTGCTTTGATATAGATACAGAAGGTAATGGACAAGATTTCAAGTGCCTTCTGCAGCTACTGAGGTCAGTAGAGGAGGAAATATGTAAATGTATGCTTCTTATAAGGACATGAAGAATTTAAAAGTTCATTCCCTGGCTTGTGGATCTGGCCATATTCACTTCGTCCAGACACAGTACCATATTTTCTTCCATCTCTTTGTTTTCTTAGGTTGGAAATGAAAACAGCTGTTAAAAATAAGAGCACATGAGTCAGTCTTGAATCCCAATGTAGTAATTACAGTTTCCATCTCAGTTGGTAAAGTCCCTCCCAGTGTACTAAGTCCCATATCACAATCCCCTTGTGGGGAGAACGCTGCCAATGGTATTGTCCATTTTATAGCAAGACTTTAATTTTTGTTTTCCAAACCTCTAAGATTAAACATTAAAATACTTGCGAAGTCAAGAAAAATAACAAGGAAAAAATACTTCGATTTAAAAACTTGATTCTTCGTATCTCAAAATAATAAGAGATATTTATGACAAACCCACAGCCAATATCATACTGAATGGGCAAAAACTGGAAGCCTTCCCTTTGAAAACTGACACAAGACAGGGATGCCCTCTCTCACCACTCCTATTCAACATAGTGTTGGAAGTTCTGGCCAGGGCAATCAGGCAAGAGAAAGAAATAAAGGATATTCAATTAGGAAAAGAGGAAGTCAAATTGTCCCTGTTTGCAGATGACATGATTGTATATTTAGAAAACCCCATCGTCTCAGCCCAAAATCTCCTTAAGCTGATAAGCAACTTCAGCAAAGTCTCAGGATACAAAATCAATGTGCAAAAATCACAAGCATTCCTATACACTAATAACAGACAAACAGAGAGCCAAATCATGAGTGAACTCCCATTCACAATTGCTACAAAGAAAATAAAATACCTAGGAATCCAACTTACAAGGGATGTGAAGGACCTCTTTAAGGAGAACTACAAACTACTGCTCAATGAAATAAAGGAGGACGCAAACAAATGGAAGAACATCCCATGCTCATGGATAGGAAGAATCGATATCATGAAAATGGCCATACTGCCCAAGGTAATTTATAGATTCAATGCCATCTCCATCAAGCTACCAATAACTTTCTTCACAGAATTGGAAAAGAAACTACTTTAAAGTTCATATGGAACCAAAAATGAGCCCGCATTGCCAAAACAATCCTAAGCAAAAAAAACAAAGCTGGAGGCATCAGGCTACCTGACTTCAAACTATACTACAAGGCTACAGTAACCAAAACAGCATGGTACTGGTACCAAAACAGAGATATAGACCAATGGAACAGAACAGATGCCTCAGGAAATAACACCACACATCTACAACCGTCTTATCTTTGGCAAACCTGACAAAAACAAGAAATGGGGAAAAGATTCCCTATTTAATAAATGGTGCTGGGAAAACTGGCTAGCCATATGTAGAAAGCTGAAACTGGATCCCTTCCTTATACCTTATACAAAAATTAATTCAAGATGGATTAAAGACTTTAATGTTAGACCTAAAACCATAAAAACCCTAGAAGAAAACATAGGCAATACTATTCAGGACAAAGACTTCATGACTAAAACACCAAAAGCAATGGCAACAAAAGCCAAAATAGACAAATGGGACCTAATTAAACTAAAGAGCTTCTGCACAGCAAAAGAAACCACCATCAGAATGAACAGGCAACCTACAGAATGGGAGAAAATTTTTGCAATCTACCCATCTGACAAAGGGCTAATATCCAGAATCTACAAATAACTTAAACTAATTTACAAGAAGAAAACAACCCCATCAAAAAGTGGGCAAAGGATATGAACAGACACTTCTCAAAAGAAAACATTTATGCATCCAACAGACACATGAAAAAATGCTCATCACCGGTCATCAGAGAAATGCAATCACAACCACAACGAGATAGCATCTCATACCAGTTAGAATGGCAATCACTAAAAAGTTAGGAAACAACAGGTGCTGGAGAGGATGTGGAGAAATAGAAGTGCTTTTACACTGTTGTTGGGAGTATAAACTAGTCAACCATTGTGAAAGACAGTGTGGTGATTCCTCAAGGATCTAGCACTAGAAATACCATTTGATGCAGTGATCCCATTACTGGGTATATACCCAAAGAATTATAAATCATGTTACTATAAAGACACATGCATAGATATGTTTATTGTGGCACTATTCACAATAGCAAAGACTTGGAACCAACCCAAATGTCCATCAATGATAGACTGGATTAAGAAAATGTGGCACATATACACCATGGAATACTATGCAGCCATAAAAAAGGATGAGTTCATGTCCTTTGCAGGGACACGGATGAAGCTGGAAACCATCATTCTGAGCAAACACAAGGACAGAAAACCAAACACTGCATGTTCTCACTCATAGGTGGGAATTGAACAATGAGAACACTTGGACACAGGGTGGGGAATGTCACACATGGGGACCTGTCATTGAGTGAGGGTCAGGGGGAGGGATAGCATTAGGAGAAATACCTAATGTAAATGATGAATTAATGGGTGCAGCAAACCAGCATGGCACATGTATACCTATGTAACACACATGCGTGTTGTGCACATGTACCCTAGTACTTAAAGTATAATTTAAAAAAAGAAAAAGAAAAAGTAAAAAAAAAAAAAAAAGAAAAGCACATGGGACGGGGAAAAAATTAAAAAAAAAAACCAAAACTTGATTCTTGAAACATGCTCTTTTTTCAAAACTTAATTTAGATTTTGACCAAATCTCTATGTTACTATTGGAAATATCAGTTACTGTTCCACATTCTTTTCTTCTCTTTTTTTTTTTTTTTTTTTTTTTTTGGAGACAGGGTCTCTATTGCCCTGGGTAGGGTGCAATTGTGCAATCATAGCTCACTGCAGCCTCAAACTCCTGGGTTCAAGTGATCCTTCTGCCTCAGCCTCCTGAGTGGCTGGGACTATGGGCATGTGCCACTGTGATCAGCTAATTTTTTTTGTAGACATGTGGTCTCACTATGTTGCCCAGACTCGTCTTGAAATCCTGGCATCAAGTGATCATCCGTCCTTGGCCTCCCAAAGTGTTGGAATTACAGGTGTGAGCCACCACCATGCCTGGCCACTGTTCCACATTTTTTAAAATGGAACTTCAGATGGACTTCATGGTATCCTCACTGTGAATAGTTTTCTTGAGCTCTTGTGGAGGCTAAGCCTTGAATTGTTTTCTCTTTTCTCAGTTCCTGAGGTTTATGATCTAGTAAGCCAATCTCAAATGAGTCATCTACCACCTATTCATTGATTGTTACCTTTGAGAGCAGATTGATCCTCTTTTAGTTCCTTTTAGTAATGAGAGCAGATTGATCCTCTTTTAGTCCCCATATCAACAATTTAGACTTTTACTGAATAATCCCACTGTCTAAAGCTGTGATGGTTCCTCCTCACCCCTCAAATCAGCTGCCTGCAAATCACTAATCTAATGTTGCTCTATAAATGTGCTACTGGCAGGAGAGCTTTGTGCCTTATAGGAGGAGAGTCAGGGAACTTGGCCTTTTCACTCACTTCACTTTCCCCATTTTATTTCCCCTTTCTAAGGCTTGATTATTTATTATTTGATTAGATTATTTCTGAAGTTCATTTCCCCATGAAGATTTCTATAATTTTGTTATCATTGTGTCCCCCAAGAGCCAATTTTATGTGCTGGAAATGAAGACACTGCATGCCTAGCATGGCTTATGGAACTCTGAGAAGGCTATTCAGCCCCAGCTCCCTCTACCACACCTTAAGTTCCACCATTAGATGTTCATTCCTTGTGGTAGGATAGTACCTCTCAGATATGACACCATTTAAAATCTAGTATGTTTAGAAGGGCAAACCCATAAAACTAGTATGTGAGACAATATAGTATCATGGTTAGAGGCAAGCTCTGAGGTCAGACTACCTTTCACACCTGGACTGTGCCACTCACTAGCTATATGATCTAGGCAATTAATTCATCTTTGTGTGCCTCAGTCTCCTCATCTGTAAAATGAGGATAATAATACTCTCCTGGAGGGTTTTTGTGAGGTCTCAATGAAATCTGTAAAGTGCTTAGATGAACATTGTCCTGCTTTGTGTTAGCAATTACTATCTTCATTTGCATATATTTCCATGTTGTGTTGATGCATATTGTATTGAAAGCTGATACTGAGTCACAGAGAAATTGTTTTCTTGGGAAACTGGAAGGAGATACTTTGAACACAAGAGGCACTGTTAAGGGACGGCCTGTGTCACAGCTGGTAGCGTAAAGTCGCTGGGTGCCTGCGGGTGGATAGAGAAGCATGTATAAGAGACAGTAAGGGAGATGGGCCTCCTTCTAGTCCTAATCAGTATGCTCAGTAACTGATAGAATGTATCAGCTAGGACAATGAACAAGTAATGTGATGTACACCTGCAAATTAACTTTGAATTCAGTACTTGCTTACCTTTCTCTGTGTCTCATAATTCTATGCCTTGTCATTTTCAGATAATGCTAGGTCTCTGAGCCATTACACTTGAGGAGCTATGGGGAAATGTAGAGTGTTTTACCTTGCTGAATGTCCTTCCTTCTTTTCTTTAGATTACATGAAGCAGATGACATTTGAAGCCCAAGCCTTTTTAGAAGCTGTGCAATTCTTCCGACAGGAGAAAGGTCACTATGGTTCCTGGGAAATGATCACTGGGGATGAAATCCAGGTAACATGGGGCTAAAATTTTGGATTCTCTCTATGTTTGGGTATTTGGTTGATAGGAAGTCAGGGTCATTTTGTTAAACAATCAAACAAAAAAGTTGCAAGTATGGAAGATGTGGTTCCACAGGCCATCTCTCTTATGTCTGGAAGCATTGGTCAGGAAACTACCAGGCACCCCTGCAAAGACCACCAGACTGGGCATGAAATAGGGCAGCCAGAAACATGGCAACTACAGTGGAAAGAGCTGCCCCCACTGTTTTCTATGAAAATAATTACTCTTTTAAATTACCTCATGCTTCCAGACTAGAATCAAGTGTGAGTAGCGAGCAGTAGTGCAAAGTGCATGACAGGGCTTTAGCTAGGGTTAGCAAACTTGGACTTAAGTCATGCCAACTTATTTAACCTCTTTTAGTCTCAGATTACTCCTCTGGAAAAATTAAGAATAGTAATGTTTACCTTGCCTTGTGAAGTGCAGTTAGAGAAGTATTTGGCAAGCAGCTGTATTTATTGAATTATATGTAAACGAAGTAATGAAAAAAAACAAATTCAAAAAGCATTAGACAGTTTTCCATATATTGCATTTATCTTTTCTAGTTTTCTGTGCCCTGTAGTACATTATAATTTCTCATGATCCTGACTAGATGTCAGTCATGGCCTAAGCACTTCAGTGGGTTTCGTACGAGGGACGGTATTATAAATCTCCAAAGGAAACTGCTTTGTGATATGACCCCAGCCTCCATGATGACACCAGTCACATGGCTGCTTCAGCCAAGAACAGGAGGCTGGGTATGGGCATATTTACATAAAGTAACATGGTATTTCAGAATGCTACTTTTTTTTTTTTGAGAGGAGTCTTACTCTGTCGCCCAGGCTGGAGTACAGTGGCGCAATCTCGACTTATTGCAACCTCCGCCTCCTGAGTTCAAGCAATTCTTCTGCCTCAGCCTCCTGAGTAGCTGGGACTACAGATGCATGCCACCACTCCAGCTAATTTTTGTGTTTTTAGTAGAGACAGGGTTTTACCATATTGGTCAGGTTGGTCTTGAACTCCTGACCTCGTGATCCACCTGCCTCAGGCTCCCAAAGTGCTGGGATTATAGGCGTGAGCCACCGTGCCCGGCCCCACTAATTTTTTTTTCCACATCTCCTAGGGTACCTCTTTTGGGAGCTAGTGAAATTCATTATTAGAGAACAATATTTGGAGGATGCTGAATGGTGCCTTGACTCTGTGTGGTCATTAAACATCTAATGCTGAAAACTCATGAGGGAGCTCTTCTTTATTGTTTCACCATATGAGAACATGTGTTTACCATTAGAATCTTCTCTTTCTCTCTTTTTTTTTTCTTTCTGGTAGATTCTAAACTCATCTATTTCCCAACCTGAGACTTGCTTCTTCCAGAATTTTAAACAAGTCTTGAGTTTTGATATTTTGGGGAAGCACAGCCATTCATAAGTCTGAGAGAACCAAATAGTTGTGTACTTATGCCATAAAGAAAAACAGAAGTGTCAGAAGGGGAGGCTGAAGCATTTGACACTGGCTGGCCTGCCATGTAAGCCAACATAGTTAATAGATAGACGAGTAGTCAAATGCCTTTGCGTGATACTTGATAATGTTTGAAACCTAACGGTGTTTGTCTTGCCAATCTTATGAGATGGGTAGGGCAGTTATTATTATTATTTCAATTTTGTAAATGAGAAAACTGAGGGAAGCATATAACAGCGAAGTGACTTGCCTAGTCTCATTCATTCAACTACTATTTACTGAGCGCTGACTCTATGTCAGGCAATGTGCTGGGGGCTAGTGACCCAAAGATAGACAAGACAGAATGGTCCTGGCCCTGTGGAGCTGATAGTTTCAGGGTTACATGCTAAGTGGACAAATGGCAAAGGCAATGATGGCTTCTGCTCCTGGCCCAGTGAAAGACCAACACCAGCCATGGGAATATACTAAGTTACACATTTGTTTTTCAATAGCTCCTTGAGTTCAGCTATGCCACTTGCTTCATTTTTTTCTTTCACTTGAAAACGTATGTGAACTTACATTCCTCCATGATGCCATTGAAAATAGGTATTTAGGCCAGGCGCAATGGCTCACGCCTGTAATCCCAGTACTTTGGGAGGCCAAGGTGGGCAGATCACAAGGCCAGGAGTTCAAGACCAGTCTGGCTGACACAGTGAAACCCTGTCTCTACTAAAAATACAAAAAAATTAGCTAGGTGTGGTGGCAGATGCCTGTAATCCCAGTTACTTGGGAGGCTGAGGCAAGGAGAATTGCTTAAACCTGGGAGGCAGAGGTTGCAGTGAGCTGAGACCGTGCCACTGCACTCCAGCCCAGGTGACAGTATAAGATTCCATCTCAAAAAAAAAAAAAAAAAAAAAAGGGAAAAAAAGAATATAGGCATTTAATAAATCCTTTCTGGGAGTTGAGTTTGAGTTTGTTTTGGCTTTCGACTGATTGGGTGCTAAGTGGTGTAAGTTGGAAGAGACAGAAATGACTCATCCCTTGCCATCATGGTGAGACAAGACACAATAGAAAGCATGCAGAAGACAAGGCACATATGTGTGTGGGTATATGTATATGAGTCTCTATATAGATGGAGATTGTAAAGCATTTGTGCAAGTGGTCATAGTAAGCTCCTAGTTTTGCAGGATAAAAAACATTTTAAATGGGAAAGTGAAACAAAACAAAAAAAAAAGCAGAAAAGAGATCAGAAATCACTGGAGTTATCAAGTGTCCCAGTAAGAAGTTTCACAGGGGCTGGGTGTGGTGGCTCATACCTGTAATCTCAGCACTTTGCAAGGCCAAGGTGGGAAGACTACTTGAATCCAGGAGTTCAAGATTAGCCTGGGCAACATAGCAAGACCCTATCTCTTCAAAAAGTTTTCTAAAAGTTAGCTGGGAGCGGTGGTATGTGCAGGTAGTCCCAGCTACTTGAGAAACTAAGACAGTAGGATCATTTGAGCCCATGAGTTCAAGGATGCAGTGAGCTGTCATTTGTGCCACTGCACTGGGCAACAGAGTGAGACCCTGTCTCAAAAAAAAAAAAGTGGTTTTGCTCCTCCCAGAATTTAAGTCTTTTGGTAGAATGACAGACTCATAAAATGTGAATGCTGGAGGGGCATTTCAGGATTATTTGTCCAGCAACCTCCAGGTGAGAAAAAGAACATTCAGAACAGTTGGCTGAATTCAGAAAGCTAGTCTGCTACAGAAATGCATTTTAAACCAGCTTGGAGAAGCTGGTAAAAGGAAATGGCCTCTAAAGCTTACTGTGTGGGGCCAGGTAAGGATTATGGTTCCCCACAGACTCTAAGACTTGGTGCATAACAGTAAAGCAGTGTCTAGCCTAAGACTCATGGAAAAAAGAGGCCAGGGGGCCAGAGAAGCTACCAAGTGGTTAAAGAAAATGGCATAGCATAAGTGAGTTTGAGAAAATGACATCTTTTGTTTAAAGCACTGGGTTTATTTGCATTTTTTCTTCCTGACTGCTAAGACCTTAATCATAACCCTGTCCTGAACCCCTCTACCCTAGGGGCCTGCATTCAGACTCTCAGCCTTGTTCCATTACCTTCGTAGTAATGACTCACACAGCAAGTATGGAAGGCCCTCATGGCGATGGTTATTTTAGGCAAGTGTCCAGGCAGAGCAACTATCTCAGAATAACTTGCCTGGCAGACTGTTAAGGTGAAAATATTTGTATGCCAGTAAAAACATCAACATATTTTCTACTTGTCAATATAAATTTATCAAATGAGATCATGAGGGAAAAGGCTTTGCAACTGTAAAGTATCTCTAGTTATGTTATATATTTATTATTTGCTTTTAAAATACCAAGATGGGCTAGAGAACAGCTCATAATTCCCACAGAACAGTTTCAAGACAAAAAAAAAAAAAAAAAAAACTACTCACATTTTTTAGGCCTTGTCCATATGCTCCAGAGTTGTCTTTTGCTGAAAGATCTTAAGTGTGACTCCTTTTGAGTGGATTCTTTCACCCATGGCCACTCAGTAACACAAGGGGCCTGAGCCAGCAGCCTGATGAGACGGCGGGGCTTGCTTCAGGAAGGAGGGTGGTCTCCCCAGACCTCACACCTTCCTGACAGCTCAGCGTCTGAAAGGAGGCGCTGTGGTGTGGCCTTCAAGGGGTGATCCCAGGTTTGTTAGTTTTGATCAACCTAGTGATATGCTTAGTTTCTTATAGGAGTAATAGAATTTTTAAATCTCCAAGTCCCAGTAGTTAAGTATACAAAACACTCCCCTTGCCACCACCCCCCATTAAAAAAAAAAAAAAAACTGAAGTGGTATTTTTAGGTCACTTATGTTAAAATTCAGAGGATACTGTTCTGAGGGGAGGAGCTAGGGAATTCTTTCATTAGTACAATTTATTTATTAGACTAGCTACTTTCTCTAGAAAAGCCCAAGAGCTTAGGACTCTGCTCGTGGAAGGCAAACCATGGTAGGGAATGCCAGAGTGGGCTCTGGGGAGGTGACAGGCAGCACTCGATCAGGGCAGGGTGGGGCTGAAGGTTGGAGGATGAGGATGGTTGTTGGGATGAGATGCACTTGAGCTTCAGCACCCACAGGCTCTGCTGCCCTGTGGCCATTTCCTGAACCCCACTCCCTCACTGTATTAGTCCGTTTTCATGCTGGTGATAAAGACATACCCAAGACTGGGTAATTTATAAAGAAAAAGAGGTTGAATGGACTCTGAGTTCCACGTTGCTGGTGAGGCCTCACAGTCATGGCAGAAGGTGAAAAGCACATCTTACATGGCAGCAGACAAGACAGAGTGAGAGCCAAATGAAAGGGGAAACCCCTTGTAAAATCACCAGATCTTGTGAGACTTATTCACTACCACTAGAACATTATGGGGAAACTGCCCCTAGGATTCAATTATCTCCCACCAAGTGCCCCCCAACACATGGGAATTATAGGAGCTACAATCCAAGATGAGATTTAGGTGGGGACACAGCCAAACCATATCATCCCTCCCCCCACCACCCGCCACTTGTAACCCACTTCCACCCCCTCTTTTTCCTCCCAGACATATTTCCTTTAATTCCTTAAGTTGTAAAATAAAACCAAATTTCTTGGAACATTGTGTGGGAAAGATAAGAAAACTATAAGCCCACCCAAATGGAACATTATTTTTCTTTGGCCTTTATATATAACATTTTCATATTTTCAAACCCGTTTCACACTTATGCTAAAATTCTAACCAATCTCTGCAAAAGGATGAATTAGGACAATTCTTATGACCCTTGAGTTTCATAATGTCAACCCAGTGATTTTAAATTCTGGCATTGGTCTCCCTTCCTCTTGGCTCACTCTTCGCATACCACACTTTGGGGAGATGTGTTCCAAACAAGAACTTATCCCATTGAGCAGGGTGGGCTGGTGGATTATTAATTACCTACTGAATCTATTAGGTTGGTGCAAAAATAATTGTGGTTCTTGCCCTTACCTTCAATAATTGTTGGACCTGCTAATTTCCATAGAGTTTTGTGCATGTTAGGTTCCTCTTAAATGCCACAGAAAATGGTGATTCATCTCTCGACTGCCCCCAGAGAATGGTGAAGAAAGGTCAAAAACATCCCCACCAGTGAATTACCAGGGCTAGTGGAAACTCTGTCCCCACCATAACCTTCGTCACCCCAGGCAGATCCACCTGGCAGATGACAGGAGCCCCACTTGCTGCCCTGAGCTGAGCACCTCTCCCAGCAACCCACAGGCACAGTGGGACTGGACAGCTCGTCCACCTCCACCCTGAGAGTGTTTCTATTTGGTTCATTGAAAGCGTTACACCCTGCCGTGACAGAGCTCTGATTAAAGGCAAGATCAAATGAGCTCATGGGCATTTCCACTAGCATGAGGCTGACCAGTGACCTCAGAGCAAATCTTCCTTAATTCCCAAAGCATAATTTGAATTTTTATGAGAAGTGAAAGGAGGAGGTCAGTTATTTTGGACAAACATTATTTCAAACTCAGAACAGATGCTTCAAGTGATTCCCTACTTTTCTGCCTGCTTCCCTTCCTAAAACTATGCTTCCCCTTTTGTAAATCTTAGTGTGCAGCCTGTGATTGCAAGCTGAGCTGTGGGCCTCGAAAGACTCACCGTGAAAGTGAATGTGAACAGCAAAGCTGCTGCAATTCAGGGGCAGGGGTAAAGAAGGAAGGGCCAGTAGCATGAGTGATTGTGTAGAATACTGCTCAGATTCACAGGAAAGAGTTTAATTGAGCCAAGAAAAATTTTAGGAGCGATGTGGGAACACGCTTTTTAAAAACACTTGAAAAATTTAGACACTCCTTCCCATATTCTTCTTTTATTTTTTCCTTTTTTTTTTTTTTTGTTTCAGTTCCCATTAATTATCTCACATCCCTCCTATAAATGTACCAAATATTTGATTGTTCCAAAATGTTGGTTATTCCCTTCTTTTCCCTGTTTCAAACTGTATCCAGCCTTATTAAAGATGCTTTTTGTAAGCAATCATAGTATATTAGGCAAGCCATGAGCAGATAATTGTTAACAGTATACAACAACTTCCAAACTCTTTTCTTCAATCAGAGAACACAGCTTCTTCTCTGATCAGAAATCAGAAAGCTGTATAAAACCCAGCGAAATCTTCATTTGCTTAGACTCTCAATTGCAGTAAGGGTTGACATTTCACCTGTAGCATGTTTTTTAACAACTTTTCACGAGCCAATCTTGACTTTCAGGAGATGAAATGGAAATGGCAAAATCATCAGTCTGGAGATCCACACTCTAAAAAGGGAACTGCTGTTCTTTTGAGAGATGCCCTCTCAATAGGGGTCACTGGAAGTTCCAGATGGCCCCCTGACTGCTAACTAATTTTAGGCATCAGGTCCCAATAGGTCTCTGGGTTTAAGGAAGTTAAGACCATACTAAAGGCAGAGAGGGCGAAGAGGAAATAATGAATTTTAGTTTTCCCACACCATAAGGTGTTTGTGCCAGGTAGCTATGTGTATCAACACCAGGAATCCCCCTCCTGGGAGCCAAGAGGAAGTTTCTCAAAACTGGAAGAAAAGGTGTTTCCCCACATCAATCCAGCTTTGGAGACATTCTATTAGTGACATATGCCCCTTTCCCCACCAAAATGAAATGTTCTGTGTGATAATAACATAGCTTTAAGAAAAGTAAGACAACGTTCTACATTTTTATAAAGCTCCATTTAAAAAAATAGTATTTCCAATTGTACGGTCACCAGAAGTACACAGTTATCAAAAATGCACACACTTCCCCTGGCATCTCCAGCATTGTCAGCTTTTTGTGTGTGGTCTGTTCTGGCATCTCCATTTTCTGCAGGATTATTTCCCTCCTTGCCAGTGCCAGCCTTTCCCTTTTTTCCTTTGGCATACCTTCTCTTCCTTCTTAGTAGAGGCCTTTTGGAGCTTGGGTTCTGGCTGTGGAGAAGCAGGTCTAGCAGACAACCTTGCCAGTCTTCTCTGTGGCTTATCCTTCAATGTGGCTGTATCTCCTGGAGCATCCCCTCAGCCTTTCTCCAGTGCTGGACGAAGGCACTGCATGGTGGGATGCAGTGATACCTGGGCTCTGGTCGGTCCAGGCGTCATTCTCACTTCTTCAAACTGCTGCTCCCTTCTTTTACTAAACATTAAAGAGGATGACAATGGGGCTCAGGGGACAGTGGGGACAAAGAGCATGAAGATACTTTGATACCTTGATCACGAAGGGGCTTAGGAGGAATGATAGTCCCAGGGGACACAGACTAAGACTCAAGCCACCAAAGCCAAGCCTAGCATTTCCTTCACAATTTTGCTGAAGATGTCCTTATCCACTATTGAAATCTTTCATTTTACTGTATGCCCTAAGTTCTTCTAGTTTGAAGGTGTGAAGTTTGAATTTGGGGAATTTGTTATTTACGTTGGGAAAACAACAAGGTGAGAATATCAGCAGACGTTACTCTTCCTTGCAGATGTTTAAGAATGTTCAGCCTGTAAGACTGTCTTAGTTGAGATTTCTGTGGCCTCTGTAGTAGGTTACGCTATTAACCTATTATACTATTATTAAACTATTAGTCTGCTACAGAGTTCATCTGGTCCAGGCAGGGACAGCCAATCAGGACATCTTTAGTTGGCCTGATGCTCAGATGTAGCCATCACCGACTGACCAACTCTGGGCTGTCTTCTGCTGTGCAGATCCTGAGTAACCTGGTGATGGAGGAGCTCCTGCCCACTCTTCAGACAGAACTGCTGCCTAAGATGAAGGGGAAGAAGAATGACAGGAAGAGGACGTGGCTTGGTGTAAGCAATGGTTTTGCTCCACAACTGAGCTACTCAAAATGGAAACATTTCCTTCACTTTTCTCTTAGGGCATTTGTTGTTGTTGTTTGATATTTCCTTCCCTTTCCTTCCCTGGGTGTAGAAACGCCTACCTCCAACCTGCTCAGTCTCACTTACACGAAGACTAATCCAAACAGACTCCAACTCTGAAAGAAAAATGACAATGTGTGTGCAGTTCTGTTTATGTTATGATGGTCTGTGATGAAGGCTCCTCCCTCCGCTTGACTCCATCAGCACTTACACATGACAGAGCCCTGATTTATGTGTTATTCCCTGTTGCAGCTCCTCGAGGAGGCCTACACCCTGGTTCAGAATCAAATTTCGGAAGGATTAAGTGCCTTGAAGGAGGAATGCAGAGCTCTGACAAAGGGTCTGGAAGGAACGATCCGTTCCGACATGGATCAGATTGTGAACTCAAAGAACTATTTAATTGGGAAGATCAAAGGTCAGTGGAGATAATCCATGGTCTTACTAATTAAATAAGCTGTACACACAAGGATCCACCACATAGCAGGAATGCATGGTTTCAGAGGACAATTAAACTTAAGAAATTGGGTGGAGGTGATCGCAGCTGCAACAGGAGCGTGCTGGAGGTACTATTGGGGGCCTGGGCCTTCCTGTGGCAGCTTCATGGACACAAGGCAGAGGAAAGTTTGTTTCTTGCCTTTGGCAGTGCCTGTGTATTCTGATACTGCCTGCACCCCAACCCCCATTGTAGCACCCCTGACACTGAGTTAGACTGACTTCTGCTCCACCTCCTCTCTGCTGTAAGCTCTCAAAGAGCAGAGCCATGTCACCCTGGTTTACTCAAGTACACCCAGGGCCTGGTGTCATGCCTGGCATATACAGACTCAGCAAATATTCAAATCAATTAACACATAGATTTTCCTCTAACATGAAAGCCTAAACTTTTGGCTTAGAGTCATACCCAGTCACCCTACAAACCCAATAAATGTGGGTTTGTAGCCCCAACTCCAATGTTAGCCAGTCCATGCATACTTGGGGAGGTCACTCAACTTCTATTTAGCTCAGTGTCCTCCTCTGAAATTAGGAGGACCCACAGGAGTGGTGTTGGCAAACTGAAGCCCTTGAGCCATATTGCGCCACCGCCTGTTTCTGTAAATAATGTTTTCTTGGCACACAGCCAAGCACATTAACTTATGTATTGTCTGTGGCTGCTTTTGTGCTACAACAGCAGAAGTGAAGAGTTGAAACTGAGACCTTACGGATCACAAAGGCACAAGTATTTACTATTTGGTCTTTTACAGAAAACAGTTTGCCTACTGCCATACAAGAGACCTTAGATGGCCTCTAAGGAATCCTACAGAATGAAATTCTATGGTTCTCCGTTCTATCTGGGGCCTCTACAGCCCAACAAACACACCATACCTAGTGATCTAGTGTCACTTCAGAGGAGAAGCTTGCAGGCTCATCTGTGATTGTTTATCAACAGTCTTGCTAGAGAGTTCTCAGATTATTCACTCACTCACTCATTCATTCATTAGAAACTATTCACTATGTGCTTTCCAAGCGAGACAATGGAGTTTTAGCGTGACTGAGGAACACCCTATTCCTGTGCTCAAGAGGCTTAGAGTCTCGGGGCTGTCTGCTTTGTGGATTATCCTCTGTGGTTCAGGCCCCCTTTCCACTGCAGCCCAGCTTACTTCAGGGTTCTTAGCACAGGTCCTGCTGAGAGGAGGTTTGAGGAGGCACAGCTCCAGCACAGGTGTGTGTCTGTGTATCTCTGTGTGTCTATTTACGCCATCCTTTCCAAAACCAGCTCTACATTAACTTCAGAGAATTTGATGTTTTCTACTATCTGTGTCTCTTATTCCTCCATTAGCACAACTAATCTAGAGTTGACTATATATTGAAATACTTTGTACTACTTAAAACTACCAATGCTCAACTTCTGTGCCAAAATGTCTGCTATCTGGTGCTAAGCTGGGCTTAACCATGGCCATTCTCATGGTTGAAACTAAATCATCGTCCTTTGCCTAAATCTCTGTGGCTCCGGTGTATCTACTTATGATGGAAAAAGATTTTGCCCTGAATTAGTATTTATTTCCTAAAAGAAGCCATAAAAGGAAGTAATGATTGAGTCTTTTTAAAATGGAATATCAGTGTTACAGCTCTTTTAGAATTTGTCTGGCAGGCTTTCTAGTTTTTTTTTCCAGAATGTCTCAAAAATAAAAAATAAATGAATAAAATGAAGTATCAGAAGCACATTTTAACCAGGCATCCAGTGCTCCACCTTTAAAACAAGGAAGTGTGCTTTAGGCTGCATTAGTAAAGGGCTTTGTATTTCTAAAAAAAACCTGGGGAGTATTAAATGGTGATCTCCCTATTTCCTCCCATATGACTCTTGGGAGTAAAGCCCCAGAGCTTTAGTTCTGCTGCACAATTATTTATGCATTCAATAAGCATTTATTCTACTTCTGCTGAGTACAATGGCTGGAATGACTCAAAGAAGACAACGTGATTTTACAAGAAGAGGAGGATACAAAGCATGTCACAGATGCTGAGACAGAAGGAAACACATGTTCCTACCAGAGACAGAACAAAGAGCACAGTGGTTCCCAATACAAGCATAGATCCCATTTCAACCTCAAGAAGCTACATGGGCGCCTCATAATGAGAGCACAGGTCTAGTGTCGGGGGACTGGAAAAAACAGTAATGCCAACAGGTACAATAAGAGTTAACAGTTTCCGAGTCCTTCCAAGAGGCCACTTCCAGAGTCGTAAGCACTCGTAATATAGTAAACTCATTTAATCCTCACCATAATTGCCTTTATGATCTCCATTTTACAGATGATAATATTGAGGTAGAAATTCAGTGACTTGCTGAGATTCCAGAGCTAGTTGTGGTAGAGTCAGGCTCCAAACCCAGGCCCTCTGTCCCTTGCCTTTCAGGCATCATCTGTCTGTTCAGCTCCTTCCTTCACTTCAGTAAGGCTTATGAATTAATGTATCAAACACATATGCATCACAGCAGCATCTCTGCATGCTTGAAAAATAGCAGCGCATACACAAATGGGACATGGAACTTATCCAGCCCGTAAGGAAACACCTGCAGACCCCAGCTCAGGAAGCTGTGTGGGAGTTCCAGGACGTTACGGTGAAATTTGAACTGGACCTTGAAGAGAGGAGTAGGATGTTTACGAACAGAGGTAGAGGAAGGAAGGCAAGGTAAAGGAACATTGAATAAAAGTGCAGAGAGGGGGTGCGAGCACACTGTGGTAAGTAGGCATAGAGGGAGAGTGGGCAGAGAGGAATGTTCCCTCCCACAGCCCTCCTGTGCCTATCTTGGCCCCACCCAGCAGGTGAAATCTGCCGTCTGCTGCTATATCTTTATTGCATATTACCCATGTTCAGCATTGTTCTGAAATTTCAATTAGATGCTTTTCAAATACTTCCTCTCTTTAAAGTTAATTAACTAATAATTAATTTATTCTCCTGACAAACAGTTTTATACTTCAGTGTCAAGCAAGTCATTTTTAGAAGACTCATAGATTGTGTCATATTTGGATCATACAACTGAAAGCATTTTTTCTTAATAATTCTATGACCTGTGTAATATTTTACATCCCAAATATTTATGAGTGATTTGTAATATTAATAGTATTAGTCATTTTGGATTCTTAGAATAAGAGGCCATGATCTGGTCCTGCACCACTCTGTGAAATATTTCTGCCAGTTGAAATAAGAATGAGGCCATTCATCTCACTGTAAGCAAATTCCCAAGAAGAACTTAAGAAAGACACTTGAATGTTAGCCCTGCTCCTGCAAATTAGGGTGTGATGTTTGTCCAGTAATCGAGCATCTCCAGGCCTCATTTTTTTCATCTGTAAAGTGGAGAGATTGGATACTAGCTCCACTTGTGCTTCTGTTTTCAGTTCTGTGATTCTATTGCAAGGCTCTGTGACCTGCCTCGATCCACAAAGCTAGCATTTCAGTCCACAGAGCAAGCTCAGGCTTCTTCCAGCTCTGGCCTCCTTCACTCCATTGCGGCTTCCTAGCTGATCCTGAGAATTACCTCTGCTCTGAAAACAATGCAGGTTTCCATGTCCTACCCAGACTGGACCAGGAGCTTCACTGTGCTCTCCCTCTTCTAAATCAAAAAGCAGTACTTTCCTCTGGGGAGTGGAATTATAGTGACATTTTTTCATTCTTCTTCATGATCAAAATGTACTCCACATTTTTGTCACTAAGCAAGTCATCTTGGTCAGAAAAACCTATTGTGATTTTGTTTTGTCTTGTTTTAATCAGGGATGGGGACAGGAGGTAGGGGGGCAAACTGAATGGAATTTGTTTCCATTGGCCCAAGAAAAGAATGTACTGGAGTTCTTAAAAAGTATTTTGGTGGGGATGGGGGATGGAATTATATTGGGTGGTTAATTCCTAGAGAAATGAATTAAAACAATAAATTATGTTTTTAGAAGACAAACTATGCATATTTAATGATGGTGATTGACAGTAGATAGATGAATCACCAGCCTTTTCTTCTTTGTATGAAGAGTTGCATGTTCAGAGGGACCAAACAGAAAAATGCATTTTATCCCAGGGCAGAGGGAAGCTTGGGGAGTGGATAGGTTTGTTCCAGTTCTCAAATGGTTCAGTGGTTTTCCTTTCTTGTGACCACGAGCGCCGGGCTCATTGTGCTAGTCTATCATGGCCACTTGAGCTTGCGTTGCCTATTAAATGGCTCCGTGGGGCACCATTCAGCTCTGGTCTGGCTCCAGTGCCCACAAACCCAGTTTTGCCATATGTCACAGTTTTTTTGGCTATTTCCTACCTCAGCGATGGTGGCCCAGCCGGCGGAGAAAAGCTGTGTGGAGAGTGTGCAGCCATTCCTGGCATCCATCCTGGAGGAGCTCATGGGACCAGTGAGCTCGGGATTCAGTGAAGTACGTGCACTTTTTGAGAAAGAGGTGGATGAACTTAGCCAGAACTTCCAGAACACCAAAGACAGTGTCCAGCTGAAGGAGGTAGGATACAGAGCTGAGGAGCTGGGTGTGAATGGTCTGCCTGGCTGTGTTTTCCATGGGGCTTTATCTGCCATTTCTCCCTCCCTTCCTCCCATCTTTCCTTCCTTCCATTCTTCTGCCCTACCCTCCATTCATCCAGCCTTTCTTCCGTTCATTCAGACCCCCCATTCATCCATCTATTCATCCATCCATCTGATAGTTTTATTGATGGTTTTCAAGTTAGAAAAATAATAACCTGTTTGTACAAGTGAAACAACATACTCACATATATATAAAGGCAAACTTAATCACCATCACTGATACCCACTAATCCTAGTCCACCCCAGCCTCCTAGGCTACCCCCATTCCCAACTCCCTGAATTAACTAATAGAAATAGCTTGGTATATATTTTTGCTTTAGTTTTTCTTTATTCATACAAGTATATATCCTCATTTGTAGAACATTGTTGGTTTGTTTTCAAAAATATAGACTCATGATACGAAATTTGATTAAAAAAAAAAACTTCAGCCAAATTAAATCTAAAAGAGTTTAATTGAGCAACAAACTATTTGCAAATCAGCAGCCTCTAGAATCCCAACAGATTCACAGAAACACTCCAGGGGTGCCTCATGGTCAGAACAGATTTATAGACAAAAAAGGTCAAGTGACATACAGGAATTGGAAGGGAGGTACAGAAACAGTGAGATTGGTTACAGCATGGCCTTATTTGAACACAGTTTGAACATTCAGCAGTCTATGAGTGGTTGAAGTATGGCCCCTGGGATTGGCCAACACTCAACTATTGTTACTACTGAGTTAGGTTTTCAATTTTGTCTGACTAATAAGCTAGGTTACAGTTCATCCACAAGGACTCAAATATATAAGTAAGGAGTCCTTCTTAAGCCATAGTTAGTTTGCATTAACAATTCCCCCCTTTTGCAAAGGATATGAACAGACACTTCTCAAAAGAAAACATTTATGCAGCCAACAGACACATGAAATAATGCTCATCATCACTGTTCATCAGAGAAATGCAAATCAAAACCACAGTGAGATACCATCTCATGCCAGTTAGAATGGTAATCATTAAAAGGTCAGGAAACAACAGCTACTGGAGGGGATGTGGAGAAATAGGAATGCTTTTACATTCTTGGTGGGAGTGTACATTAGTTCAACCATTGTGGAAGACAGTGTGGTGATTCCTCAAGGATCTAGCACTAGAAATACCATTTGACCCAGCGATGCCATTACTGGGTATACACCCAAAGGATTATAAATCATGCTACTATAAAGACACATGCACACATATGTTAATTGTGGCACTATTCAAAATAGCAAAGACTTGGAACCAACCCAAATGTCCATCAATGATAGACTGGATTAAGAAAATGTGGCACATATATACCATGGAATACTACGCAGCCATAAGAAAGGATGAGTTCATGTCCTTTGCAGGGACATGGATGAAGCTGGAAACCATCATTCTGAGCAAACTATCACAAGGACAGAAAATCAAACACAGCATGTTTTCACTCATAGGTGGGAATTGAACAATGAGAACACTTGGACACAGGGTGGAGAACATCACACACTGGGGCCTATTGTGGGGTGGGGGTCTGGGGGAGGGATAGCATTAGGAGAAATACCTAATGTAAATGACAACTTGATGGTTGCAGCAAACCAACATGGCACATGTATACCTATGTAACAAACCTGCACGTTGGCACATGTACCCTAGAACTTAAAGTATAATAAAAAAATTAAAAACAATAATTATAATTCTGCCCTTTTGGTCATTTTCTCAATTTTGAGAGATTGACCAAAGCCTTAGTCATTGATGTTATTAGCACTATCATAAATGTACTTACATGATTTTGAAACCCACTGGGAAACAGCAGAACAGTGAGTTTTGCAAGGAGGGAATAAGGACTGAGTAGAGGGCACCTCCTTATGCTGGAACATTTACAGGAGAAAAACAAAACCTGGTCTGTTCTAGGATCTATGTGTTTTCTTAAAGTCCTAGCTTGATTATGTCACATTTAGCAGAAGTGGCTCTATTTTAGTTTGGTTTGGTTTGTTGGGGCCTGGTGCATGAGCTTAGTCCCAAATAATGGCCTCCCATTTAAAATTTTGTTTAAAAATAAGTCTCCCTTTTGAGCCAGGTTCTCACTTAGGGGAGAGTGTGACCAAAACTTAGGGCCTCAGCACCACTCTCAGTTACCATCATTTTGCGTTTCTGGTCTCGGCATGTCATTCATATAGGTTATGGAGTCCTCATGGTCGCATGTTTCTTTCAGCTTTTGTCATTTCAGTTGAAGAGGGACCATTTGACGTCCTAGAGATGGCTGCATGCAAACATTTAAAACCTTTGAGAGAATACGGCACCCAGGAAGACTATTATTATGACTACTGGGAGGATAATATCAAGAGTTTGGAGTATGCTCCTTACCCAGGGTCCCCATAAACCAAATCACCTAAAATTAAATATATTAAAGAATGAGCTAGATGAAGAGTCTACTCACTTGACTAGGTGGTCTTTTCATTAATCCCCTACAGCTGAATTTTTATAATCTACATATGATGTATTTCTGCATAGGCCACAAGTGTCAGCAGCTGCATAGGTACATTTCTGTTTAGCCAATTTTATTATTTAGCACAACTTTCACAAGAGAATTTAAAGTCTGTTGTGTAACAACAGCCTATAAAGTAGAATTTGCTGTAGGGCCTATTATGAGAGAGACATTTCTAATTATTGTCTTTTAGTCTAAACCATGGAGAAAGGACCTAACAAATGATGTCCTTCTAGAAGAGTGAAGGCCTCCTGGCAGTGTTCTCTTTAATCCATGATGCAGGTTAAGAGGAGTTTTGACTGATTATGAGGCAACGTATGTACCACTAAAGTTTCTCACCTACATTGGGCCTTAATCTGTCTTCTATTAAAGTATAAGGTTATTCATATATAAGGTTGGCTGCAAAATCCTTCACAGATAAAATTATACCCTATAAATGCACATAATAGACTCCCGTTTCATTTATATTGTTCATAGAGGCATGCACAAGGAAAAAGTATTCAAAGATCAGAGTCTTGTGATAGCAGAAGTCTTGATCCATGATCTTGGGAAAAGCTGTTCACATCAAGGATGTCATCTTCTTCTGGGGAGAAACTGTCCTGGTTAGTTTAACTTAAGGGGTTCCAGTGGGTGTACAGTTCCAGGACTGTGAAGCAACCCTTCTCAGTTGTGAGATTATGAACCCAAGGTTCAAGTCTCCAAAGTTTTGCTGTAGTATGGAGGGCAGTGACAGTCTTTCTCTGATGTTTTCAGAAGATATAATCTTCAGTTTCTAGATTATGAAGGGATTGTCCTCAGTGAACCATAAAAAGCTTTCTTTACCTGGTGAAAATACATTGTAGCATAATAATCTACTGTTATAACATCAGCCCTCTTGCTTGGGAAAGCTTTTATACAATTAGAAAACATGCATTGAAGATGACAGTTGAATGAAATCCCTTTATAAATGTTTAAATGGCCCATCAGATAGCCAAATATACCTGAAGCTTTAATTTTTTCCCCAGGAATATGGAAGCAAATATTGGTTCTAAACTATTTCCATAATTTATAAGTTACCACATCAGTAGATTCAATTTAGATTATTTTATCTTTTCCATGACGAGTCATGGAATGCAGAACCTTTAATAATAAAAGCTTAAGGACTCAGGAAGGACAAGGTGGCCATCCTAGTTCTTCATGAGTCCATGCTTA
This sequence comes from Rhinopithecus roxellana, assembly GCF_007565055.1. Lineage (NCBI taxonomy): Eukaryota > Metazoa > Chordata > Mammalia > Primates > Cercopithecidae > Rhinopithecus > Rhinopithecus roxellana. The sequence goes on along the minus strand of NC_044556.1, from coordinate 134,883,860 downwards.
ACATTGAGCTTATGTCCTCTTGAATACCAGTTGTTTCTCCAATTTAGGTGCACAGCACTGCTAACTAATGGGTTATCATAGGTAATTTGACTTAGACCGTGGAGTTCATTCAAATTGTATGTTTAAACAGTTTTAGTATTGGCTGATTTAGCTTGATAATCTAGAGCTTGGTTTTGAAAGGTTTGTCAAATACCACAGGTTTTAAACATTGGATATTACAAAATAGAATCTTAGGTTACCTTCAGTCATTCATTTAGCCAAAATGATGATACAAAAATTTTTTAAAGGATGAAACATTACTCTGATAGAGAGGAGACCAGCTTTCCAAATAAGACCCAATGAAGATAGCATGAGGCCAACTGCCTGTCTCCTTTCCTTCCCTTCCCCCCCAACCTTTTCCTTTTGTAGTTTACTTAAAAGATAAACAAAAACCTTTCATTGTCTTTTAATATTATATAAAAATCCTTTTTAAAAGAGAAAGCCAAATTTTATGTTTCTATTAGTGTATTTTTAATGTTAAAGCTAGTTTTTAATAACATTTTATAAATATATTCAATTTTAATTACTTTGACCATAAGGTAAGATTTTTATAACTCATTAGAATTTTTTTTCTCAGAACAGAACAATGTTCCAAGAAAACTCTGTTGTGCTTGTATTCCAGTGTCCAATTTAGGGAAAAAATAATGCCATTTTATTTAGCCAATATACTCACACATAGACTCTCTTACAGTTAATTTTTTATAAACCTTGCAGAACGTGTTCAAACCTTTAGCTTTATTTAATTTAAAACAATCCTTTAACCCTCTAACCTAGGCAAAAATTTATATTTCCATACCTTCTTATAATCTCTTACAAAAAATACATTTCATTCTCCTTACATACCTTGCATGTAAACCTATTTTTTTCAGTAGGCTCAGTTACATATTACAGTGTTAACTCTCAGCAACTTTTACTTTTGGTAAAAATCTTGTTAAGTAAGGGATTTAATTATGTACTAGGTGTGGAGCCTAAGACCCAGACAGATAAGGTCTGACTTATTCCAGCATCTAACTCCATGTGTCTCAGGCCTTACCTAGCTGTAAAGCAGGCAAACTGTACAGTTAAAAGTCAAAGTGGCAGTTTATGAGGCACCTTTAAATTGTACAACATTTCTGGCACAAATTCTTTTTAATAAATTATTTCACAACTTATACAGACCATGTATGACATGTTTAGACTTTCTGACTCGCCTAAACATCTCTCTTTTTAAACATCCAGTCATTTTACTTTAGGACAAGAATTTACCATACAACATCCTCTCTTATATAAAATCTCTTTTCTTTATAACCTTCTTTGCATGTCTAGGGGGCATGGTTAATTCCATGTATCCCCAGGCCTTATTTAGAATTTAATGTCTCCAAAATAAATTGAACAATTTTCAAAAAAGTCAAAGTTGTTTATGACCTTAAAGCATTTAGCAAACCTATTATCTGACCTGCATAATTTAGACAAAATATCTTTATTTTATCAATAATCTTTAAAGCTGTTTTCATTTCCCAAAAATTCCTGAAGTTACATGAACTAAAAGGTATTACAGTTTTTATTTTGCTTTCAAAATATTTGATGTAAGTGCTTATTTTTGTTTAAGCCAATTAATTAGAGTTCTTTTATATGAACATTATACACAACACATATATAATTACACAGACAGACAGAAGAACATTATACAGTAGTTGTAAGATTTCTCATTTGCTAGTTTTTTAGTTTCTTAATTGGTTATTGACTTTATGGTGGAGTCCTTGGAAGAACAGGGCCAGGAAAGGGGTCTCTGGTGCCTCCAGGCTGTTAGAGCTTGAATACCCACTTTTAATTAAGCTGACTTTTAACCATAGCACTCTTTAATAAAGTCTTTTTAAAATTTCTTTTTAACCAATTTTAGCCAGGCCAAATGGCTGATTATTTCTGGCTTTTGAAATTTACCATAGTAGGTAATCTCGCAGATGCTCAGAGAAAGGAAAATTTAAGATAGTCCATGGAGGATAAGAGACTAGACAAGGTTATGCAGATATTCAACCAGAAAGAGTTTGCTTCCTAAGCAGGGAATTGCACCTGGACCACTAGTGTGAAAGGGCAAAACCTTAGCTACTGAACTACAGCATGGGGTAATCTCTACTGCCCTTCCCAGAAGGAATCTAGAGTAGTTAACAGTGAGTTTGCAAAGGCTTTTAACTACTCAAGATAATTTTTAGAGCTAACTATGACATAAACCCTAAAATTCCTGTTCCCTGGAAGGCAGAGACCAAGAGAAAGTACTGCTATGTGATTACAAAGTCAAGCTCCTAAGAACATAAAACAAGATGGAGATAAGCGGTGATTTTTACCATTCATTCAACTGTTTTTACAGAGAGAGAAGCCAGAAATCTGACTGGTAAGAAATTCTTACCTTTTGGCCAGCATGCCAGGCTCTGGGCTCCCTTTCCCTGAGTGGCTTTAGTGACCCAGCTTGCTGCACCATCACGCTGGGGTCCAAGCCGCATCATAAAGGAAAATTATTTTTTTTCACTCTGGCCAGAGCAAAATAATAAAACATAGACATTAGCCACTCTGCTTAGCACCCAATATCAAACTGGCGAGGCTTAAATTTGCCCTCAGATGGCCCTCCTCATCTTTAATCAAACCTCCAACTAGGAATTTCAAGGCGCGGTCTCTGGGCAAGATGGTTGCCCTGAGTAACGGAAAAGATATGAAAGGAAAATAAGATGAAGGAAAGTATTGCCTGTGGCATTGTGCAGAAGGTGAAGAGCTCAGGGAGGCCAGAGCAAGACCCATTCATTTCAGCGACACTGAAAAGTTCTGATGGCCGCTAGTTAGTAGCGAAAGGATCTTTTCCAGCAGTCTCATCAGCTCTCAGGTTTCCCTCTTTTTGGGGAGGGAGGAAAAAGTTCCCCATGTCCCACGATCCTGTACATGCCTAATCCTGTCACCCACAGCTATCAGCAAAGAGTGTAAGGCAGATTATTCCAAAGAGAATAGCAGTTGACATCCCATAGTGCCAAAACCGTTCCTAGCCAAAAGAGACTTTACTGAGAGCCCTCATTTTAAAAATGTACTTCAGTGCAGCCAGGCACAGTAGCTCACGCCTGTTATCCTGGCACTTTGGAAGGCCAAGGCGGGTAGATCACGAGGTCAGGAGATCGAGACCATCCTGGCTAACACAGCGAAACCCCATCTCTAATAAAAATACAAAAACTTAGCCGGGTGTGGTGGTGGGCGCCTGTAGTCCCAGCTACTCGGGAGGCTGAGGCAGGAGAATGGAGTGAACCAGGGAGGCAGAGCTTGCAGTGAGCTGAGATCCCGCCACTGCGCTCCAGCCTGGGCAACAGAGAGAGACTCCATCTCAAAAAAAAAAAAAAAAAAAAGAAAGAAAAAGAAGGAAAGAAAGTACTTCAATGCATTGTTGTTCATTTGGAACATTCCACTGTAAGTTATCTTTAGTAAGATTTTGCTGTTTCTGTAAGACTTCACTGCCTCCCAGGCCTAATGTGTAAGCCAGAAGGAACTTAGTTTTCCAGAAATTAAGGAGCCCATTTTTACCTAAAATATTGGCTTTACTCCCAGGTTCTCTTGATTAACTTAGCCAATGATTTTTCCTACCTAAGCACACAAGAAAAATGAAAAAAGGGGTAGAACACAGAAATCCCTATGAATTTTCAAAAGCCAAATTTTATAACCCCTGCAATATTACTGCTTACTACCAGTTCCTTTCTGACCCAGTCAGATATAAGAGGCCTCTAACTGGATCCAAGCCGGTTAATTCCCGGATCAAATCTGTTCCTGGACCCAGTCCAGTTTCTGTCATAACTACAAACCCAGTTTGGATCAGAAACTTACTCAAGGAAACTCAGAGAACTCAAAGCACAAATCCATGGAGCTCCAAAACCCTAGAGGGAGCATACCCGCGATCCCCAGCCTCTTTGAGAGATCAATGGACACAGGTGGGACCTGCAGGTACCTTGTGTGTTCACTCAGCTCTCCTGGGGGTCACTAGAAGCTCCACTTCGGATCCTGCTTCTGACACCATCTGATAAAAGAAAAACTTCAGCCAAATTAAATTTAAAGGAGTTTAGCTGAGCAATGAATGATTCACAAATCGGGCAGCCCCTAGAATCACAGCAGATTCACAAAGTCTCCAGGGGTGCCTCACGGTCAGAATAAATTTACAGACAAAGAAGGTAAGGTAATGTACAGGAATCAGAAGTGAGAAACAGAAATAGAAATAGAAATTACAACTCGGCATTTGCCTTATCTGAACACAGTTTGAACATTCAGCAGTCTATGAGTGGTTGAAGTATGGCTGCTGGGACTGGCTAACACTCAGCTATTGTTACAGGTGCATACTACTAAGTTAGGTTTTCAGTTTTGTCTGACTCTTACAGTTTATCCACAAGGACTCAAATATAGAAGTATGGAATCCTTCTCAGGCTATATTTAGTTTGCTTTAACAGATCAATATTTCTCAAAGTATAGTCCCCAGACCAGCAGTGTCATCATCACCTGGTTGTTTAAAATGCAAATTCTCAGGCCCCACTGATGATCTGCTAAATCAGAAACTCTAGGGGTAGTGCCAGGAGTTTGTTTAACCAAGACCACCAGAGGTTCTGGTGTACCCTACAGTTTTAAGAATCACTGACAAAGATACAAATTGGCAGTTTGGTTTTATACTTGACATATCGTGATGAACATCCTTACAAGTCAGTAGATAAAACCAGATGCCTCTATTTCTTTTCCTTTATTCTTTATGCATATGTACACATATATAATTGTACATTAACAGACTCACTTTACAGATGTTTTGGGGTTTCTTATTGCAGCCTGTTTTGTTTTACTTGTCTTCATTCTCCCCCTTCCCCAATGCCACCACCTCCCCTCAAGCAACTCGTGTTAACAACTTAGCATATGCCATTCTATATTTTCCCCATTCCCATCTAACACATAAAACACACACTTAGAGGCTAGACTTTAGATTGCCTGCTTTAAGAAAAATGGGATTATATTTTATATATTACTCTGCTTATCAGTTTCTCATCCAAAAATACCTCATGAAACTGTTTCCAAGGTAACTGTTTTAGCTCTAAATCTTTCTTTGTAATGGCTGCATGATATTTCATGTATGGATACACCATGATATATTCATTCATCTCACTATTGCTGGCATTATGAATAAAGCTGTAATAAATATATATATTTATATACATATATATGTACACACTCACACACACATACACGCACGTATACCCTGATGTGTTTATTTCTGTAGTATACATTCCTGGGACAGGATTGCCAGGTTGAAAGTACATTTCTCATGTTAAAAAATGTTTCCATTGCATTTCAAAAGAAGGATTTAAATTTTACATTTCCACTAATTGTGTATGATAGGGGCTTTCTCCCCCATATTGTCATCAGCAATAGGTGTTATCATGTGATTAAACTTTACCAATCTGATAGGAGCAAAGTGGGAACCCATTTTCCCTCTCCTGTCTTCTTAATTGATATTTTAAAAAAATAGACACATTCCATTTTGTGAGGAGCTGCAAGTTCCCCAGCATGCTTTTGATCCTTAATTCCACTTCAGTGGACCTCTCCATAACTCACTTCATAAAGGGAGCAGTATTTTCCCTTTAAAGCATAATGAGAGTGGGCCCTTTTAAAATTCCTGTTTAGAGAAACCTAGAAATCTAGATTATCTCTTCTGCATGAGCTGAAAGTCAGACAGTGCATCCTATATTATTCATATGTACCCTGCCTCATTCCCCAGTTCCCTCTAGACCCTCCATTTTCGGAACCTTTCTTTCTGCCTTCTTCTGCTCCACCCATTCCCCTGTTTATTTTAAACCTCCAGTATCCCCTTTAAAAAATGATTTTAGGCCAGGCGCGGTGGCTCAAGCCTGTAATCCCAGCACTTTGGGAGGCCGAGACGGGCGGATCACGAGGTCAGGAGATCGAGTCCATCCTGGCTAACACGGTGAAACCCCGTCTCTACTAAAAATACAAAAAACTAGCCGGGCGTTGTGGCAGGCGCCTGTAGTGCCAGCTACGTAGGAGGCTGAGGCAGGAGAATGGCGTGAACCCAGGAGGCGGAGCTTGCAGTGAGCTGAGATCCGGCCACTGCACTCCAGCCTGGGCGACAGAGCGAGACTCCATCTCAAAAAAAAAAAAAAAAAAAAAAAAAAGATTTTAAAATAAGTTTGGAAAACAGAATGCATTCTGTTGCGACAACATTTGTTGATAACACTTTAGGGCTTTAGCAGGTGAGGTCTGATGCTGGAAGCCCAATGACCTCATTGATTGAGTGCAAACTAGAGTAGGAGGGACACCAGTTCTTCAAACTGGATACCTCTCCCAGTTCAGGGCTCTGCCTCTCCACTTCCCATCCCTTAGCACCTGAAGCAACCTATAGCAGAGGGAAGCCCTGTGGGCCCTGGCTGAGCCTCATACAATTGTGAGAAACTCTGGCTTCCCTTCCAAAGTCCAGGAGTCCAGGGAGCATCCCGACCTCCCTGGGGTTTTTTGAGAGGAGTGTCACTCACTAAAGAAGATTTTGGAAGCCTGGGGGCCCAGCAGCAACCATGTGTCAGAGCCTACCTGCCTGGTTCTTGAGCTCTGGAAGTGGGAGCTTGGAGTTCATCAACAGCTTACAAAGACTGGAGTACCCCTGGGTGCACCCCTGGGTCTTCCTGTCATCCAGTTGGTGTTTCTCCTGGTTTCTGTCCTACCATTACAGCTACCCTAGGAACCCACTGCAGGAGGAAAATAAGACAGTTGAAGGTATCACAGATGTAGGGATCTGAGTAATGATTCACTTTAACATGCATTTGATTGTTTAGAATGTATGTAATATGCAATATGTATGCAATACCACTCCTCGATCTGAGGGTGTTTAATGTTTCACTTCACCAAAATGCAGCATCTAGACCAGCTTATGAATCTTCCGCTGCATTCCGTGAAGATGGAACCTTGTTATACTAAAGTCAACCTGCTTCACGAGCGCCTGCAGGATCTCAAGAGCCGCTTCAGATTCCCCCACGTCGATCTGGTGATTCAGAGGACACAGAACTACATGCAGGAGGTGGGTGTGGCAGGGGCATCCCTGGTGGATGAGGGTAAACAGAGAGCAGAGAAACGGGTGCTGGCCAGTGAGACCGGCTGCTGGTGTAGCTGAGGGAAATGTGTCGCATCTCTTTAGCCATCATGTTGAGGGAGGACATGTTCAGTCCCTCCACTGGCTTCATCTTCCTTCCATGTAGGTGAACATCATAGACAAGATATAGCTCAGAAAAATAAAGTAGCATTAATTGATAACTACTCGATTTGTCAAATCAGTGCTTTAACCTTGGCTACATGTTGGAATCACCTGGGGGAAATACTGATGTCCAGGCTGGAGTGCAGTGGCACAATCTTGGCTCACTGCATGCAACCTTTGCCTCCCAGGTTCAAGTGATTGTCTTGCTTCAGCTTCCTGAGTAGCTGGGACTACAGGCATGTGCCAACATGCCTGGCTAATTTTTGTATTTTTAGTAGAGATGGGGTTTTACTGTGTTGGCCAGGCTGGTCTCAAACTCTTGACCTCAAGTGATCTGCCCACCTCAGCCTCCTGAAGTGCTGGGATTACAGGCATGAGCCACCACACCCAGCCTATATGGCTACTTTTTGATAGAACGTCCCTACCCTGATTCCTACTGCTTCTAATATGCAGCCAGGATTGAGAACCACTGGCTTAAATTAATTCCCTAATGTAATTAAGAGCAAACCAATCAATCAATCAATCATAGCTTCATATTTGAATTTCTTGAGTCTGCTTGACAGGTTTCTTTCTTTTTTTTTTTTTCGTAAGGAACCTTTTCCCCAGTAACAGGAATGAATAGCACAAACTCCTTCCATATTATGGTGTTTCCTAAATGAACAAGGGGTGTGGTCATCAACACTCTAAAGGACACCATGCCATTTCACACAGATATTCTGAGGAGAGATTACTGTGGGCCAGACACTGTACCAGATCCCACTTCAGGGAGCTTGAGTGAGACAAATTCTTAGATAAATTCACTACGGTGTTGAAAGTATGATAAAGGTATATATTGTGGCCAGGCACACTGGCTTATGCCTGTAATCTCAGCATTTGGGGAGGCCGAGGCGGGTGGATCACTTGAAGTCAGGAGTTTAAGACCAGCCTGGCAATTAGATGTGCTGCCTCAGGGTCATGGGATATGTAATAAGAACAGTTAATTTCATGAGCATGAGCCCACTGTTACACTTTCTTTGCTGTGACATTTCATTTTTTATAAGATGCAATGATTTGGGAATGATGTTGGATAAGGTATTCTGTGAGTCAGCAGCAATATTGTGGTGCCGGCAGAAGCAAATAAGAGAATGTATTGTGAGGCCGGGCGCGGTGGCTCAGGCCTGTGATCCCAGCACTTTGGGAGGCCGAGACGGGCGGATCGCGGGGTCGGGAGATCAAGACCATCCTGGCCAGAATGGTGAAACCCCGTCTCTACTAAAAAAACACAAACCTGCCCGGGCGGGGTGGCGGGCGCCTGTGGTCCCAGCTACTCAGGAGGCTGAGGCAGGAGAGTGGCGTGGATCCAGGAGGTGGAGCTTGCAGTGGGCTGAGATCTGGCCACTGCACTCCAGCCTGGGCGACAGAGGGAGACTCCATCTCAAAAAAAAAAAAAAAAAAAAAAAAGAGAGAGAATGTATTGTGAATAAAGACAACCAGGTTTCTCACTGTGGAAAAAAAAAAAGTGACAAGGAAAGGGAGAAGCTGGATTGAACCTACAATGTTGGATTATAATGGAATTTATTAGTATGAACTCGTGGCTTCATGTGTGTGTGTATGTGTGTGTTAGTATACATACATACATTTCCCAGCTCTGTCTGCTGGGAGGGACTAGGAGTAATGATACCCCAGTAGCAATGAGCATACCTAGTACCTAGGTCTTGATTTCTAAATATCATTCTCCAATAAAAGGAAACAAAAATCCTTACAGAAATTATTGATTCCACATACCTGTAATCCTAGCCTTTTGGGAGGCCAAGGTGGGTGGATCACCTGAGGTCAGGAGTTTCAGATTAGCCCGGGCAAACCCCGTCTCTACTAAAAATATAAAAATTGGTCGGGCGTGGTTGTGCGCTCCTGTAGTCCCAGCTACTCGGAGGGTGAGGCAGGAGAATCACTTGAACCCGGGGGGTGGAGGTTGCAGTGGGCCGAGATCGCTCCACTGCACTCCAGCCTGGGTGACAAAGTGACACTCCATCTCAAAACAAAAGACATTGTTGATTCCAGTACTAGGACACGAAAAATACAACATGACCCTGGGACATTTTTGTGTACCAGGAAGTAAGGACATAACTAAAAAAAAAATGATAGGGCAGACAGAAAGGACACAGGACCACCCTGAAGGTGTTCTCAACAGCCAAAGCTGAAAAAATTTGAGCACCAAATTAAATTATAATAGTACCGGAATAAAACCTACCAAATAAAATATTTGCGAGTCCATATTTATATAAATAATTGAATAAATAAATTAATGGTAGAAAAGAGACAGGAAACTTCTCCTTACAGAATTCCAATTAATAAAGAGGGAATAAGGGAAATTTGAAAATCACTATTAGAACACCACAGTAACAATTTTTACATGCCAGATCTACTGACGGATGCTGAAATCAACAACAAAAGTTTGAGGAGTAACAGGGTATTTCTACCATCTAAAAGTATCTCCAATAAGCAGGCTGGGCGCAGTGGCTCAGGCCTGTGGTCCCAGCACTTTGTGGGGCTGAGGCGGGTGGATCATGAGATCAGGAGATCCAGACCATCCTGGCTAACACGGTGAAACCCCGTCTCTACTAAAAAAAAAATACACACACACACACACACACACACACACACACACACACACACACACATATATATATATAAAATCAGCCGGGCGTGGTTGTGGGCACCTGTAGTCCCAGCTACTCTGGAGGCTGAGGCAGGAGAATGGTGTGAACCCGGGAGACAGAGTTTGCAGTGGGCAGAGATCGCACCACTGCACTCCAGCCTGGGCGACAGAGCGAGACTCCATCTCAAAAAAACAAAACAAAAGAAAAGAAAACAAAAAAGAAAGTGTGTGGCACATCCCCCTTCACTCTTTCTCTCCTGCCGCCATGTAAGATACCCTTTGTTTCCCCTTCACCTTCCGCCATGATTGTAAGTTTCCTGAGGGCCTCCCAGTCATGCTTCCTGTTAAGTCTGTGAAACTGTGAGTCAATTAAACCTCTTTTCTTTCTAAATTAAAAAAAAATAAAAAAATAAAAAATAAATAAAAAAAAGACCAGCCTGACCAACACAGCGAAATCCCATCTTTACTAAAAATACAAAAAAATTAGCCGGGCATGGTGGTGTGCACCTGTAGTCCCAGCTACTCGGAAGCCGAAGCACGAGACTCGCTTGAACCCTGGAGGCAGATGTTGCAGTGAACCAAGAGTGTGCCACTGCACTACAGCCTGTGTGACAAAGCGAAACTGTGTCTCAAAAAAAAAAAAAAAAAAAAAGTATATATTGGATGCTTTGGGATCACGGGCTTGGGGAAGAAAGAAGCTTTTTTTTTTTTTTTTTTTTTCATAAAAGTTATGGACAGGATTAAGTGATACATTTTAGCTAACCCTTGAGTTGTGAGGGATGAAAGAGGAAGAAGGAACAAAATTGGGCAACAGTTTAGCAGAAGTCTCTTTCGTAATACTGGACCCTGGTGACTGGAACACAGGCAAAGGTGCAGAGAATAAGATACCTGCACTACTTCTGCTTTCTGAGTCATGAGCGTGTCAGCCACTGTCCCCACCCATCCCTGACCTTCCTGCCTTCCCAGCCCTGCAGAGAGAGGGAGAGATATGCTGCGGAGGGCTTTACATCCACTTAAAAGTGGAGGTGCAGCCAAAAACTAGTTGAAGAAGGCTCCAGCCTCATCCCTTAGTCAGTGGCTGCAGGTATCAGAGAATAGAAGAGGAGTACCCACAGGAGATGACAGAACGCTTGCTCAGTCCCATGGCCTTGGGTTTTCCAACTTCTTCCTGTTCCCACTGTGGCCACGTGAACATTTGTTTCATAGTCTTGGTGATGGGGTCATGTTGCTCTGGGTCACCCCCAGAGTAACAGCCGAGGGGACTCATCTCTGATGGCTCCTACTCTCCAAGCCCACTTAGCCAGGCCAGTGGTTGGTGATCCCAGCCTCTGACTGTTGTCTGTTTCTGTGTCACTTCTGCTTTCTAGCTAATGGAGAATGCAGTGTTCACTTTTGAGCAGTTGCTTTCCCCACATCTCCAGGGAGAGGCCTCCAAAACTGCAGTTGCCATTGAGAAGGTTAAGCTCCGAGTCTTAAAGGTAAAACCGTTCTCTTGTTTGTGGGAAGCATAAAATGAGAACGTGACCCCTGTTTCTTTTGTGAAATGGAAAATACCATGTTTTCTCCTTCGCTCTAATCTTTCCCCACTCCTTCCTCTCTGAAGTCCAGTGACTTGTCAATCTGCTGCGATTTCTCCAGTGTGACTTCCATGCCTCTTCTGCCATCTAGTGACCACTGCTAGTCCTCAGTATCATTACCCACAGCTAGAGGCCCTGTGTCCCAGCTTTCATAGAGATAGAACTCGACAAACATTTATTGGCTGTCCACTATAAGTATTGTATGGGATGTAAAAATAGGCAAGGCACAGCTTCTTTCTTCAAAGAGGTTACAAATATAGTAACATCCATTAAACTGGCAAATATTTTATTGAAAAATCAAAACCTCATGGCAAAGGAAATACTCCAAGGAAAAGAAACCTACCATATGAAATTGTTTTAAATGTACTTCAGCTAAGTGTATATTAAAATAGTTTTAATAATAGGAGCTTGCGCATATGTTATATTTTAAAAGCTTTTACTTGATCCCTACAAGAACTTGTGCATTCACTAGAATATGCCCCCCTTGTACAGATGAGGAACTGATTCTGTAAAAGCTAATATGACTTAATTAAGCTCAACAGGCTGGTCAATGGTGAGTTTAAGGATAAATGATCATACACCTAGTCCACTGATTTTTTTTACTGCTTTCTAGTTATCCTAAACAGTGCTTTGGAACAGAAGATCAAAGTCCCACAGAGCCTACGGGTGATCTCTGAATTTCAGACTTGATCTTGATGCTTCACAAGCAAGAGGAAACTCTAGCAACCAATTCACTGATATTAAAAATGATACTGATCATGGTAACACACATAATAATGAAATTGCAATGGAACTAAAAAAAAAGATAGTGTCAGTGTCAAATGCTTTAGCATACAGAAAGAAAGGAAGAAAAAATGTAGAAAGGTGTTCAAATATTAGGACCACAGGTTTGAGAGAGATTTTGAGTGCCTTTAGTTCAACTTCATGTTCAGTGTTCAGCAGCTTCCCTCAAGGGGTGATCCCACTCGTGCTCCGACACCTGCACTGGCAGGTTGCTTTTTGCCTCTCAGGATAGCCCATTTGAGTTCTTGACAGCAAGAACATGCTTTCTTATGTTAGACCAAAGTTCTCACCACTGGTCATTCCAGTTCTACCCACTTCATTCATAACCTTCTTCCACGTGGCAGCCTTTGGTTGTTTGAATAAGTTATAACTTGCCCTAAGTTATTATCTCCAGTATAAACACCTTGGTCTCTTTAACTGTTCTTCACTTGGCCTGACCATTCTTCTCACTGCCTATGACTGTACTCTGATTTATCTGTGATCCCCTTGAAGTGAGATCTAAAATTAAATCCTGGTCTCCATGTTGGGATGTCCAATGCAGAACAGAGAGAATCATCATCTTTCTTGTGCTGGATACTGAACTTCTTTGGTTAACATATCACAGTGTTTATGGAGCCACTAGCCAGGCCTTCTCTTCCCTTGTGGAAATCATTACAACCCACTGACCCTGCTTTGAGGATGTGGAGTAATAGATGATCATGGACCTACCTGGGACAGGAGTAATAAAGTACAAACTCACCCCCCAATTCTATCCGCAACTTCTTTATAATGCAGAAGTCACCACTCTGTTTTGATCTTGCCTCAGTTTCCACACCTGTAAAAGGTAAGAGTGAGATGGATCATTATCAGTTATAACCTGTGCCTGCAGTGTGAGGGGATTACATGGAAAGATCTCTGAGGCCTTGGAAATACAAGAGTTCTCAGACATTAGGGGAAAAAGAGAGGTGAAGTGGGTGGGTGAGTTTTTTGCACAAGCATAAGTCAACAGATTGTAATGTAACTATTTAACATATGTTTCTTTATTGACAGCAATATGATTATGACAGCAGCACCATCCGAAAGAAGATATTTCAAAAGGCACTAGTTCAAATCACACTTCCCACCGTGCAGAAGGCACTGGCGTCCACGTGCAAACCAGTAAGAGGATGAGTTACCCTAAAGAGCTTGCTCTTCTTACCTCTGAAGTTCAAACAAGTTCTTTTGTGATGTGTACTGGCAAACAGCAGACTGGACCAGGGAGGGATTGGCAGACATTTTTGTAAATGGTCAGATAGTAAATCTTTTAAGCTTCATGGACTGCACTATTTCTGTTGCAACTATTCAGCTCTGCCATTGTAGCACACAAACAGCCATTGACTATATATAAACAGACTTTATTTGCAAAAACAAGATGCTAGCCAGATATGCTGACCCCTGTACTAGACAAAATCTCAAAAGGCAGTGATCTGAATTTGAGTCAAACTAGGGGTTGACATAGAATACCTAAGGATACCGGGTGTTCCTCATTATAGTATGACTCATAGGTCCAACATGTCCTCTGAAACTTGACCATTGCGTCCAAAAAAGATCTTAGCTAACATGATTACAGGAAATGTGTTCTGTTAAACCCAGCAATGTTGTTTAGCGAAATCAATGGAACCACTTAAAACCTCTACAAACATTGAGCATCCAGTGAGAGCCATGATTACGAGGGTGTGACTTCATCTGTAGAGCAGAGCAATGGGCCAGCAGAGACTGAAAACAGCTCTGCGAGGTTTTATTTATATCCTCATGGTACAAATGAGGAAACCTGTGTGGTTAAGCCACTGAGCCAGGGCCACAGACCTGGTGACCACCAGAGTGTGAACCCGGTTCACACTTCCCTGTAACATGATAGGCACTCAGGAAATTGTATCAAGTACTGCTACCACTATTATTATTACTACTTCTGCATTTCAAAAATGATCTATTAACCTGGAACAAGGCCTGCTCCCTCTTGGAGCAAATGATAAAGAGGTTTTTGGCAGCTCAGAGAGTCTCCAAGCACTGGAACATTAAAATCCTTTGCATGAGTTATTTTACCGCAGACATTTCTTTGGTCATTTTTATAGTCTGTAAGTGTTGTTTTTCTTCAGATCATCATCAGCATATTAGATGTATTTGGCATTTATTTCTGGGGCATAGTTCTTTAATAGGAAAGGATTTGATTAAGCCAAGGGATTGACCCTTGACCTTACATGGCAGAACAGTTCAGCAGCCAAATGATGATGGTGTCCACTGCTAGGTGGGTTTGCACACAGATGTTCTGCTTAGAATTTTTTTTTTTCAATCACAAAGGCAGTTTGGGGGCCTCAAATCCACCTTCTTTCAGGAGAAAGGTAAGGAGGTTCTCCTTCTCATCGGCTCCCCTCTTTCCAAGCATCAACAGAGTGTGCTGTGCCCAATCTGTAAGAGGCTCTTGTAATTTTTTAATCAGGAGGCATTGATTTCAAAAGAGCCTGTGACCCAGCGTTTTTCGTAATGGAGGATATTATATCAGCTTCAAGAGCTTTTTAAAAATCTGGATTTGCAGAATAGATGAATGAGGGAATTATCTGCTTCCTAGAAGGAGTTTTTATTTTGCTAAAGTGCATTTCCCTTGGCTCTATAAGTAGCAGCTTCCTAGATCTGTGGTACTCAACCTCAGCCAGAGCTATGTATTAGAATTGTCTGGGGAACTGTGAAAAAATGATTCTGACTCCCCAACACCTACCTTCAGTGATACTAAATTAATTGGCCGAGGGAAGTAAACCTATGGCCCTGTTCAACCAATTCAATATAGAAGACCTGTTTTGTAAAGTTGGTCACTTCATGACAGTATACATGGCCATAGAAAGTACTCCTTCCCACAGAATTATTTAGCTGGTTGAAAATTTAAAGATTACTGTTTATTGAGTCAGAAATATGTATTAGATGTGTATCACATATGATCCAGGCATTATGCCAGGCCAGCATCCCTGCAGTTCTGGAGTTCATGGTAGAGAGTGGGAGACAGGCAAACAGGACGCCATGTGAGGAACACAGCAGTTGCTGCATGGGGAAGAGTTCCAATGAAAGTGCCAAACTCTGCTTCTGCAGCCAGGAAGGACTTCCAGGGTCATGCTTTCACCCAGTCCTGAGGGATGAATGACAATCAGGGGAGTAGGAATGGGAGACCACATGGGAAGGATGAAAGGGTGTTGTAGGCATGAGTCTGTGCCTCTCGTTTAGCAGAGGAAGAGACAGAGGCACAGAGCAGTGATGTGGCTCACCAAGGTCCCATGTCTAGTCCAGGGCAATCTCCAGTCTCCTGGGCAATGCTTTTCTCAAATCTGTGCAACAGTCCTGCCTCTAGACCCTCTAGGGGTCATTGAAGCTCATGTCTCTTCAATCCTTTGTCTTTCTTCTTGGCTGGGTTTAAAGGAACCCATTATTACCCACTGTGATCTGGGCTACAGTGCCCCAAAGTCCTAGCACTGAGAGTTGTCTGAGGTGGTGCTTCTGATCACCTGCTGTAAATACTGTCCTTCCAGGCAAGAGACCACAAATCCCATGATAAGTCCCTGATTCTCTTAAGAGCCGCATGTGGGAAGCCATGCCCCAGCACCACTAGGTGCAAGGATTACCGAATTAATCTCTGGGATATAATTTGGTACATTTTGATCCCTGCCCTGTCCTCATGCTGATAAAAGGCAAGCCATTTGGAAACCCTTGGAAAAGAGGGAGAGTTAAGGGTTGCACCATGCCTGGGCTATCCTAGAAGGAATCAATGAATGTCAGGGCCAGTTGAAGAGAAAGAAATGTTTCTGAAGAGCCCTTGCCTAGAGATTCTCCCAACCCCCAAAGTGGCCCCATTCTAATAAAGTTAAGCGTACATCTACCCTATGACCCAACTTTACTTTTAGGTATATGCCCAACATGAACAAGCCCTTAAATCCACAAAAAAATATATGTACAAGAATGTTCACAGCAATTATATTTATGGTTGAAAATTGAAAAACAATCTCAATTTTCATCAATGTGAGTGCAGATAAACAATTTTTGTTTATCCATATAATGAATACCACTTAACAATAAAAAGGAATGAGCTACTGATAGATGTAGCAACATGGATGAATCTCAAAAACAAACAAAATAATTATGATTTCATGTCTATAAAGTTCAAGAACAAGCAAAAACCAATCTATCATGATAGGTATAAAATCAGTGCTCATATCTTGAGGGGTACAGACTGGAAAGGGGAGTGGGGGAACTTTGGGGATGACGGAAATGTTCTCCTTCTTGATCTGGGTTATGGTTACATAAGTATATTTACATATTTAAAATCATTGAGCTGTACTTATCTGTACATTTTACTATATATAACATACCTTGGTAAAGTGCTGTTGTAATTTTTTAAAAAAAGGAAGAAGGAAACATCTTAGTGATGAGGGAAAAAAAGGAGGCTCCAAACCTACTATTGAGGCCTTGAGATGATTAAAAAAAAAATCACTGCTGTCTTCCCCCATGAAGTGCATAAAATGCATGGCCAGTACAAGGAAAGGGAAAGGAATCACCAATGGCTGAGTGAGTTCTGCACTTTATCATGGACAGTAATAGATGTGTTGAGGTCAGGCATGGTGCCTAGACAATGAATTGAATTGAAGGGAACCCAGTAAAATATTGTTGAATTGAGTAATTTGCCCCTGGGCCAACATTATCCTTCTCCCATGCCCTCCAAGAGAGGAATCATGAGTGGGAATCGTCTTTTCTGTATCTCCTCTAAGAACAGGCATCTCATGCCTTTTCGTCTTTATCTTCTTATCTCTTGCTCTCCAGGAGCTTCAGAAATATGAGCAGTTCATCTTTGCAGATCATACCAATATGATTCACGTTGAAAATGTCTATGAGGAGATTTTACATCAGATCCTGCTTGATGAAACTCTGAAAGGTAAGGAGGATTACCTGGTGCTGCAGGGACTCTCCCTAGAGGGGAGCATCCCTGAAACAGGATTCTGTAAGGCTAGTCTGGAGGAAAAGAGAAGAGGAAATGGACATTGGTGAGGTGGGGAGACAGTGAGGAGAGGGAAGGAAAGAAGGAAGGATACTAACCTTCATTGAGCATTATGATTAAGCACACACTAAGCTGGCACTTTAGATATTATTTTCCCTTTTTAATACAAAAATATGAATGCTGTGAGATGGGAATTTTAAGTTTCATTTTACAGATGAGAAAGTTGAGGCTTAGTGAGATTAAATCTCGGGTCTCTCATGAAGAGCTGTTTTCCTCTTGCTATTCCAGACAGAACAAAGGGAAAAGGGCTTTTCTTAGGCACAGGCTTATAACTATCCCTGCCCCCCCACTCACCAAAGCTGAGAACAGGCAATTCCAGCAGCAAGGCTTGTTAATGGCTCTCTCAACACATTCCCAGCCTACACTCAGCTGGACAGAAAAAGGTGCAGGGTGATGACGCAGTGTCATGCGAGTCTCGGTAGGACCCTGGCACCCGGTATCCTCAGGAATCCCTTGCCTGGGATTGGATTGTGGATAGGAAAACTTGTTAAAAATATGCTGGAGGGCCAGGCATGGTGGCTCACGCCTGTAATCCCAGCACTTTGGGAGGCTGGGGCAGGCAGATCACTTGAGGTCAGGAGTTTGAGACCAGCCTGGCCAACACGGTGAAACCCCATCTCTACTAAAAATATTTAAAAATTAGCTGAGCGTGATGGTGCATGCCTGTAATCCCAGCTACTCCAGAGGTGAGGTAGGAGAATCGATTGAACCCAGGAGGCAGAGGTTGCAGTGAGTGAGATTGTGTCACTGCATTCCAGCCTGGGTGACAGAGTGAGACTAGGTCTCAAAAAAAAAGGCTGGAGAGGGCCACCATCAAACCATGGGCCTGAAACATATCTGATCTCCTTTGGGAAGGAGAAAAAAAAGAGGGAAGGTCTTAAGTATCACAAAAGACCTTCCTCAATGAAAACTGGCCAAGCACAAGCCCCAGGTCCCAGTAGCTAATTCTAGGGAATCCAATGAAGTCAGGAATATGAAGATGTTGGCGCAGTGTCTACACCAAGGAAGGGCTCAGTCAAGGCCACTGCCAGCCCACCATGGGCACCTTTGGGTGATTTAGAAAAAGACTCCTTTCCTCCAGACACTTTATTGCTCTCTGTTAGAAAATTGTCACAATATATTGATTTTGTTAGAGAAGGAAACTCGGCAGCTAGCTGCTGAAAAGCTATGCTGAATACACAAATCTATACTGTCTTTGATATGAATGGCAGTTCTGGGATGTGATATTTTTGGGCACTACAGCCCCTGCACTGCCGTAAGTAGGAGGCCTGTGGTCAAAAATGTCACCTGCTGTTGTTGTTCTTATTAGATTTGCCCCTCTGGTGGCCTTTGAAACTGAGCTAGATGCACACGGATCTTCATTTCGGCCCTCTCCTCTGCATGTGCAGTACCGAGTACCTATTACACATTCAGGACTGTACTGCAAGGTAAAGCAGAGAAGTGTAAGGCCTACCCCTGCCCTAGAGGATTTCAGTCCAGGTGGACAAACTGAAGCCAGCCATCTTAGCAGCTAATAAAATGTGCTGGGGCCTCCCTGAGGGATATAGGTGATGCTATTGCAGACCCTGAGTGTCTTGAAAACAAAGGCTATAGTTTATTCATCTCTGCATTCCCAGGGCTTGTCCCACGTTAAATGCCCTGCAAATGTTTGCTGTTTGAATAAGTGCTATGGAGGCCCAGAGTTTGGAAACAGTTGACAGTCTTTGGTCATCAGGGAAGGCTCCCTGGATGTAAACTGGGTCTTGAAATAGAGAAATTTGGATAGCCAGAGAGGCTGAGAGAGGACTTTGGCTTCTCAATAAAATCAGAAAATCCAGGCTGACCAGGGCAGAGTGTTAATATCATGTTTTGTTTTCTGATATCTCTCAGTGATAAAGGAAGCTGCTCTCCTGAAGAAACACAACTTATTTGAAGATAACATGGCCTTGCCCAGTGAAAGTGTGTCCAGCTTAACAGATCTAAAGCCCCTCACAGGGTCAAACCAGGCCAGCCCTGCCAGGAGAGCTTCTGCCATTCTGCCAGGAGTTCCGGGTAGTGAGACCCTCAGTAACGAAGTATTCCAGGAGTCGGAGGAAGAGAAGCAGCCTGAGGTCCCTAGCTCGTTGGCCAAAGGAGAAAGCCTTTCTCTCCCTGGGCCAAGCCTACCCCCGGGTGGGACTGAGCAGGTGATTATTTCAAGAGTGGATGACCTCGTGGCGAGTCCTGTGACGGCAGAGGACACGGCAGAGGACACGGCAGGACTCCCAGGCACACGTTCATCAGAGCTGGAGCTTGGAGGGACCCTTGAGGGTGAAGAACCCACCCAGGAAGATCCAGAACCCATCGCTGCCTCAGGTTCTTTGAAGGAGCTCAGAAAGTTGCTGACAGCATCCATGGAAGTACCAGTGGACTCTGCTCCAGTGATAGAAGAAGATACAAACGGGGAGAGTCACGTTCCCCAAGAAAATGAAGAAGAAGAGGAAAAAGAGCCCAGTCAGGCAGGTGCCACCCATCTGGACAACTGTGAAGAAAGTGAAGTCAGTGAGAGGGAGGCCCAAACTCCCTGTCCCGAGGCCCGTGGGGAGGAGTTGGGGGGATTTCCAGAGGTAGGCACCCCAGCCTCTCCGCGAGCCAGTGGAGGCCTCACCGAGGAGCCCCTGGGGCCCGTGGAGGGGGAGCTCCCAGGAGAGGCCTACACACTCACTGCCCATGAAGGAAGAGGGGGCAAGGGCACCGAGGACAGGGAGGCCTCACAGCAAGAGGGCTGCACTTTAGGTTCTGACCCCGTCTGCCTTAGTGAGAGCCAGGTTTCTGAGGAACAGGAAGAGATGGGAGGGCAAAGCAGCGTGGCCCAGGTCACAGGCAGTGTGAATGCAGAGGAGATCAAGTTAGCCCATGTTCATGAGTGTCAGTGGGTGGTAGAGGATGCTCCAAACACGGATGTCCTGCTGTCACACAAAGATGATGTGAAGGAGGGAGAAGGTGCTCAGGAGAGTTCCCCAGAGCTGCCCTCAGAGGAGTGAAAGGGACCATTTGGCTAAAGTCTTTCTCTGAACAAAGCCAAAGGGTTATAGGGGTACACTTAGGGGTTGCATGTTACCAAAGTAAGCTGTTACCAAAAAATGTTTAAGTATTTTCTGAATTTGAATAATAAAACCAGAGGAAATGCACACAGGGCATGAGCAACTGAGGCAAACCTTTGTGGAAATGAATTGTTCTACCATGAATTTTTGCTTTAGTATTTGAATAAGAATTACAAAGGCAATGGCGTACTTGGGGTGAGAGGGAGCTGAGGATGTCTAAGAAGGGAATGTATTGCAGGGAAGACAGAGAAAACAGTAGGATGACAGTTTTGAATATACTCTTTACTTTTCGGTGGTGCAATCTTCTTATGCACTTTAAGGCTTTTTAATTTTGTTTGAGAATGCAAATGTATAGTATAAGTCTAGCTTTACTATCTACTATGCCTACTTCACCATCGCTTAAAAACTCAGCATTTGTCCACAGTCAGGCTGCAAGAGAGGGTAGGTCATGAACAGTCACCCCTGCTGGCTGTAGCCCCACAGAGGCAATCACGCCCAATAGATTCAGGAGAAGCTAAGCGGAAATGGAGGGCGGAAGGTGTGATCTGTGGGACTATCTGGGCCTGTTACTCATCCTGCTATCGATTTCTTATTAATTAATCTTGATGATTCTTATTAATTAATCACATTTTCAGGAAATTCAGATGAGGCAAGAAAATTTTATTGGCCTGGGTAAGCCTGAAAGCATTCCAAATTAGGCTTAGACTGTGCAAAGGGCTTAGCTGAGTTATCAAGCTTAAAGCCCATCAATTAAACAAACATTATTTGAACAGTTACTGCATGCCACACACTGTGTTGAGCTTAGTAATAAAAAAAAAAGAAAGAAAAGATAAGGTGCTCGTTCTAGCGTAAATTGAAAGGTCCAAGGGAATTTAATCTGGAAGAAAACATATGCCAATTTTCAAACTATGACAGCGTTTTTTTTTTTCTCTTTCCATTGAAACAGTCCTAGTTCATTCCCAGAAGGGCACAAAATGAATGGATAAATAAAGACAAAAGCCAAGGTATATGCCCTCAAGTTCCAAAGATGTTACCAAAAGCTGAAATCATTAGTTTTGTCATTCAGCAAGCTAATTGAGTCTCTGTTATATACCAAGCACTGGGGATACCATGTTGCAAAAGAACTTTGTTCCTTCCTCTTAGAACTTACATTTTAATGGAAATAGACAAAACACATCTTCTTAATGGATGGTGACCTATAACCATTAATGCTGAAAGTGGAAGAGACTTACTTCTAAAAGATTAAAAGGAGTTGTTCTTTTCTCCTTCAGAAAAATACCGGATCGTTTCCTAAAATCTCCAGTCCCAGGTATTACATCTTGGTTTCCCTCCCCCACTTTTTATTTTATTTTATTTTATTTTATTTTATTTTATTTTATTTTATTTTATTTTATTTGAGATGGAGTCTTACTCTGTTGCTGAGGCTGCAGTGCAGTGGTGTGATCTCGGCTCACTGCCACCTCTGCCTCCTGGATTCAGGAGATTCTCCTCTCTCAGCCTCCCAAATAGCTGGAATTACAGCCGTGTGGCACCACTCCCGGCTAATTTTTGTATTTTTGGTAGAGATGGGTTTTCACCATGTTGGCCAGACTGGTCTCAAACTCCTGACTTCAAGTGATCCACCCATCTCGACCTTCCAAAGTGCTGGGATTATAGGTGTGAGCTGTAATCCTGGCCCCTCCCCAAATTTTAATATCAGATCTCAAAATATTTGTTGAGAACTTGTTTAGATCATCATTATCAAGTAAATTTATATCAGTTCTTTAGAGCATTTGCTTCACACACAGTTCAACCATTTAACCATAAATTAAAATATCACCCTCTTCAGCCCTCCCATGAAGAATTTCTAGGTCATAAACCTGAATAATAATATCTGTATAATATCATATTTAATTGTTGCAACTTTTCTTGGAGTGTTTAGATCCTCATGTCTTTGAGGGATCCCACCATAGGTGAAGAAAGTAAAGGCCACTTCTCCCCCAGTCTCTGCTTTCCGCAGTGCTCACTCATATCCTGGCATTTAGTATGGTGTGTTGAAATTAGGTTTACTTCCTGTCTCTCCAAGAGGCTCCTCTCTTAAAGGACAGAAACTAGGATTTAGTCATCATCTGTGCTTTCTGCTAGAAACCCACAGCCTTGAATAATGGCTTCCTGCCTCCTTGAGTCACTTTAATATCCCTGGTGCAGAGGACCTGGCATGCATCAGGCTGCTTGGGAAATGTGGGAACTGGACACCCAGAACACTGCTGTGCTGGGGCTATTTGGGGCCTGCTGTTAGGCAGAGAGACGTTTTGAATTGGGCTTTCTGCCCTTGTTGAGTTTTCTCTTAAGTAAAGTCCAAAGTCCAAGGGGCAGATGGCCAGATGCACTGCCTAGTAAGGCAGGAAGCCAAAGAAGCAGTGCCCAGCCCCACAAAGACTGCCTGACTCCCTGAGACGGTAGTGTGGAGTCCCAGCCCAGGCGGACCTCACACCAGAGCTTCCTGGCTTCCTTTATTTGCTGAATGCAGGGCTTCTTGCACCCCCTGGAAAGCTAAGAGATTTTTTTCAAACCTAAAAGAGAGTACATTTCACTGCATTGGATGGATGAACATCAATGCCCTAAATTATTCATCATGTAGGTTAGGGAGGACTGGGCACTATTTGGCAGGATGTACTCCAGAATATAATCAAAGAATTTGCTGTACATATTTCACTAAGGACAAGTTATTGGGTTGGATGCGGTAGCTTACACCTATAATCCCAGCACTTTGGGAGGCTGAGGTGGGGGGGTCACTTGAGCCCAGCAGATCTAGACAAGCCTGGGCAACATAGCAAGATCTCATCCTTACAGAAAATAATAATGGTGTGTGCCTGCAGTTCTAGCTACTTGGGTGGTTGAGGCAGGAGTATTGTTTGAGTGAGGGGAGTTGAGGCTGCAGTGACTATGATTGTACCACTGCACTCCAGCTTGGGCAACAAAATGAGACCCTGTCTCAAAAAAAAAAAAAAAAAAGACAAGTTTTCTGGAATAAGCAGGATAATTGTTAAATTTGAAGATGGAACAGGAAACTAGAGTGCATTTAAAATACTCTGTCATCATTTTAACAAGATGAATGGAATAACTTCATATCACATGAGTTTGTTTTGCTTTTCATACAGACTTGCACGGGTCATTTCAGTGGTTTCCAGATTGGAGCAAGGTTATTCTGATCTAAATGAATGGCATGAAAAGCCTCTGTGTGCCACTCTGGGGATCTCTCCTATGGGCAAAGCCATTAGAAATGCATAAAACCTCGAGACATGGTTTTTGGCAAAAACTCCATGACTTTAAACTAGTTCTTTTACTACTGATCTTTCACAAAGAAAAAATATTTTCCTTGAAAAAAATTGGGTTTGTCATTTTTTCCCTTGTAGCTTTGAGCAGAGACACAAGTGCCTTGCATTACACATAGTAAACTTTTTTTTTTTTGCATTACACATAGTAATCTTTTCCAAAAAGATTTTGGAGACTACCAGGGTAAGATTCCAACTTGTACAAAAGTTTTCTAGCTTTACATTTTTCATTATAAAAATTCTCAACTCTGGTTTTGTAGTCTGCTATATCGGAGGTAGTGATTTCAAAAGGTTTCACAATTCCCCAAGACAAAAGTGATTTTTGTTCATTATAAAAAGGTTAAGTGATATGTGATTCATAGCAATTTTGATGTGGAGAAGGGAAGGGCATCACTGACTTAATAATAATAGTTTCACTCGGTGCAACAGTTGGCAACATGTGCCTTCACACTTTACCATAAAGAGATGGGTTTGAGGGTTTGCCTTCTAAAGTCTGCAACTTCAAGAAAAAAATCGACACTGTGGATTGACTTTTCTGGTCACTATATAAAGCAAATAAACTTAAAACACTTTGTAACCATGTATTTACTCTGCCAAGTGCCTATATTCCAATAAAATGTTCATCCTTGAAGAGCCGACCAGATGTCATTTCTTTGGAAGGAGGCTGGTTTCATCTTTTAAGCAGATGTCACACTTGAGTTGGGAGGTACAGCCCTCTGAAATGAAAAGGTGAGTCACTCTTGCTGTATCATGGAACTTTTACTTTTCTGTTGTCAGAAGGAATCTGCAGGGAAGCCATGTAGTGTCAGGTGTAATTATGCTTTGATAATTCATATGCTTATGTCTCCGGGAATTGGATCACATTCATAATACAGCAGTGGGCAATTACTCTTGATGTAACTGAACTGCTGTTCAAACTTAAATTTATTTTCATTGGGTAACATTGAGCAAAACATTCATTCTTTCTGTAATTATATATAAGACAGTATGTATTTGCCGTGTCCACAGTTGCTCATTTATCCGTGGATTCATTCATCAAAAAAATAATGACTGGTCACCTCTTAGGCACTGCAGTGGGTGGTGGAGAAACAAGTGAACATAGTAGACATGATCCTTGACATCAGCAAACTCAAATTCTCAGTGTGGACCTGGCCAGGGAGAACCCCAAATGAGTATTCACTTCCTCACCTGGCCTACATCTTGTCTATAATCTCACCTTTAACTCTAGTCATACCAACAGCTTCAGGTGAGAGAGGAAGAAACATTGGAGAAATCAAGTCCACCAGTGAGGGGGCCACTTGGTGTGGCAATCATTCCTTCTCCCCCTTCCATACCAAACTTCCAGGATGCAAGAATCACTTTCATTGTGGCCCCCTCAGACCTTCTTCCACTTAGAGCCAAAATTCAGATTGGAATTAAGGGACAGGGAGTTGATTTAAAACTGTTTGCAGAGTTTTTTCTGAGGTCATATGTTTATTGGGTATGGCTTGGACAGGATCCATGAGTCTTGGGAGGGTCAACTAAAGCTATTCTCTCCTCAGCCACACTTGGAGCCGCCCCTGCTTGAACACCGCTGAATCTTTGCCACATTCTTCCTTTTGCTAAAAACATCTGGCTCTCTCATCTCCATCTGGCCAATTCCCACTTTTCCTGTAAGTGTCAGGGTAAGTCAGGCTAAATCCACCCTGCCCCCACAGCCAGTAACACTTTTCTGAACTCTCACCCTAATTTTCTTGCCCACTTCTGGTCATCCTCTCTCACTCTACTGCAGCATTTACCTTGCCTGTGCCTTTGGGACAGGTACCGTGTCTGTAATCTTTGTAATCATAGCGAAGGAATACAAAGCTCAACAGCAAATGTTTAATGCATGTTGAAGGGGCCAGGCGCGGTGGTTCACACCTGTAATCTTAACACTTTGAGAGGCCGAGATGGACAGATCACTTGAGGTCAGGTGTTCGAGACCAACCTGACCAACATGGCAAAACCCCGTCTCTACTAAAAATACAAAAATTAGCTGGGTGTGGTGGCAGGCCCCTGTAATCCAGCTACTCAGGAGGCTGAGACAGGAGAATCACTTGAACCTGGGAGGCGGAGGTTGTAGTGAGCCAAGATCATGCCACTGCACTCTAGCCTGGGTAACAGAGCGAGACTCTATACCAAAAAAAAAGTTGAAGGAATAGATAAATAGCATCCACTCCAGATGTAGAAGACAAGTGGAGATGTAGCTAATGACCCCTCAGCATGCCACAAGTGGCTGTGAAGTTGGTAACTTTATTTACCCTCAGCCTACTGGGAGAGTTCCGTTTCAGTGATGAAAACTGACCATACGCTTATGCATACCCACACCTCTGGGAGGAGCTTCAGAGCCAAGTTACCCCCAAGTCAAGCTAGCTATCAATACTATGAGCTGCTTCCTAGTTCTCAGGGCAGTGGCTGCCACTGGATTTTCTTAAGGTCTCTATGATGTAATCAATGCAAAAAGTTAAGAAGGTCACCCTTGAATTGCACCCAAGTCTGCAAAACACAAGCAAATGCCCAAGAGTTCATGGACAGCATCTACCTCTGGCAAGCTCTTCTCCTGTGGATGGGCAGGGAACAGAGAAACAGATATGGTCCCCGCTTTTTAGGGAGCTCAGTCCATTTGGGAAGATTGAGAAGCAAATCATGGTTCTGCAAGAAGCGGAGGAAGGGTTCTGGCAGCACAAATGTAGGGCTGCTCCTGAGTCTACTCAAGAAATGTCAAGTTTGGTTGTTGAACTTTTTTTTTTTTTTTAAGTTCTAGGGTACATGTGCACAACGTGCAGCTTTGTTACATATGTATACATGTGCCATGTTAGTTTGCTGCACCCATCAACTCGTCATTTACATTAGGCATTTCTCCTAATGCTATCTCTCCCCCAGCTCCCCACCACTCGAAAGAACACATGGACACAGGACAGTTGTTGAACTTCTTAAGCCTGCTCTTTATTTCTTGCCTCCTTTATGACTTCTTTATCATAAACCAGCATCCAAAATCTAGCTACCCACCCTGAAGGTGACTTTTACCAAGACCCCTTTATGGCAGCCCCACACACTCTCCAGGAATCGGGGTCCCTCTAGGAACGCTGCTCCGACCTCCTGCAGATTCCGTTGTGTTTTTCCACTTCTGGACGCCACACAAAGCAGTATACATGTATAGTAGCAAGAACTCCCTTTGTGTTAGCAATTCCAAATTGGGATGAGGGAGTAACAAGACACAGTTGGGGTGGGGAAATGAAGAAATTCCTACAAGACGCAGAGGTGATTTTGAAGCTAAGAGGTGGCTTCTCCTGGTGAGACTTCAACTTTCCCGTCCTTGCTCTCTTTATTCTGTGCTATTGCCTAGACCACGTGGGGAACAGCTTTTGTGTACACTGGTTTGAGAAAGATCATATGAAGGAAAAAAGGAAGGTGTTTCTATTTCCATCTATTGGAGGCTTCACTTTTTCTTTTTCTTTTTTTTTTTTTTACTTGTGTGACTGGTTTATTGAATAATATTAATTCCATGGGATAACAGTCATGAAAGAGTTTTATCTTTCTGCAATTACTAATCTCACATGTGCCCTGCTGAATCTCTTTGCACTGGTAGCAGACCCCTTTATAATATCTTGGGCAGGTATCATAATTTCCTGGTCCCCCTTTCTTTTTAAAAACTTCAAAAGTAAACCAAAAGGAACTCAGCATATTGTAGTTGGAAATTTCCATCTCATTTCCATGTCAAGGCCAAGGTTTCATCTAAGAACTTGGGGTTGGGAGGTAGACTTTAGTTCTTTCATCCCCATTACCTCTGCCCATTTATCACAAGGAGGGGCTTAAGGGTGTGATCTGTCCATCGCTGCCCTTTCTTAAGTTTTGAATCACTAAATCTTTTATTCAGTTGTTAGAATAGATGGTGTTCTCCATGTACCATTTGTCAGTCAGGATTCATTCATGGATTCATCAGTAGATATCAATAAATATTTTTAATTAACATCGAATAATATTTATTGATATCTACTAATGTGCTGCAGACTCTGGTAGGCCCTGGGAATACAGTGGCAAACAAAACAATCAGCCCTTGCCTTCACTACATTCAGACTTCTGAGTAATCTTTTCTGTACTAAAATTTTCAATTATTCAACTTAAGGGAGATACTGTTAATATAAATGAGCCTCTCCCACTTCTCAAATTGCATTTTGGAATTCTTCACTAAGTCACCTACAAACTTAGTTTACTTTCCTTGAGATTCTTTATGAGAAAGTTGTATGGCTGTTAACTCACTGTGTTACCTCGGGCTAACCACGTAAGCTTTACAAGAATTCTTTTCTTTGTAGAACGAGAATAATGGCACCCACATCACAGAATTATTATGAGTATTAAAAGAGATAATGTGTAATAGACATTTAAGCACAGATGAATAAAGTGAGCCTCAGAGAAGTCAAG
Source organism: Rhinopithecus roxellana (assembly GCF_007565055.1). Taxonomy (NCBI): domain Eukaryota; kingdom Metazoa; phylum Chordata; class Mammalia; order Primates; family Cercopithecidae; genus Rhinopithecus; species Rhinopithecus roxellana. The sequence goes on along the minus strand of NC_044556.1, from coordinate 134,855,717 downwards.
CCACTTCCTGAAGGTGACATAGCTAGTAACTAGTGGAACCAGGCATGTCATATTGCAATTGATACAAAACGAAACCACTCCAAAACTCAGTACTTCCAAACAGTAAGATCAAAAGACTACGGGTCAAGCACCAGGTGCCTGGCTTGTTCTCTCAACATGTTTAGGAATTGGCTGGCTGTATGTTGGTCTAGCCTTGCCACAACTGGGACAACTGGGCTCTACTCCATGTGGTCTCCCAGATTTCAGCAGGCTAGTCCAGGCTCCTTTTGGTAGAAGCAAGGTTGAGAGAGAGAGACAGAGAGAAAGAGAGAGAGAGAGAGAGAGAGAGAGAGACAGAGAGAGAGAGAGATTGACAGAGAAAGAGGAAGTAAAAGACTTTTTGAGAGCTGGGCTCAGAACTAGGGCACTGTCACTTCCTCCATGTTCTATTGGCCAAAGCAAGTCACAAGGCTGACTGAGGTTCGAGGGATGGGAAGAGGTGCAAAGTCATACTGCATTGGACATGAGTCCAGGGAAGCCATTGACTGGGACCATCAGTGCAATCTGTCTACCTCTCCAGGATTCAAAGGACTCCTGTTTGCCTCTAAAACCCATACTCTTGTTTCCATACTGTACTAACTATAAACACTCACACGTAAAACCTTGGTCACTCTCACACACTTCCCCAGTGCCTATTCGCTGCTCTAGTCAGACTCACCATGAGGTGAACAAAACATAATTGTTTCCAACTCCAAGCCTTTGACCTATTAAAGAATCTTAATTTTTGTACTAGTTTTGAAATTAAATTTTCTATTGAAAATAACTTTAAAAACTGATAAACATTGTAAGAAGAAAGATCTAAAGAGTTTTTTCCTCCCTGACTTAGCAACAGAATTCACATCACTTATATACTGCTTCAGTTCATTATAACGAGATCAGTGGTCATGGTCAAAATGTTAATTATCTCAAGGTCAGTGAGAAAATTTGACCTGTGACAAACGTAGTTTATAATTTCAAGTAAAGAAGCACCATTTTCTCCAAGAAACATGCTAATAACAGATGCAGTGTTCTATAGCAAACAATTGTAATATTCAGAAAAGTTTACAGTCCTTGGGTGATAACTATAAACATAAACCCAATTTTGAAGGAAAACTCTTGTCTCCAAAGTATAGCAAAACAAAAGAAAACAAAACCTAGCTGGAAACTCAGTCCCTGCCACCAAACAAATAACGATCTTAATACAACTTTTATCCTGCCTGGTTAATAATCTTTATTTTTTTGTAATCCTAATAACTGATTTGTAAATATCCCTCACTCCTCTCCTTCACCTGTTAAAATATAACTCCTAGGATATGATATTCTTAAAAGCACTTTACCAAATTTTGCCCTTCTAGTTTTCTCACTAGAATATTGTTGTCCTAGTGACCTACTTCTTTTAAAATTTTACTTAAGGCTGAATACAAGATTTTGAGGCTTAATAACAATTTTATTTTTTATAGCAATTTTATTCCCCCTCTTGTAATATGCCATCTCGCCAGGAATGCTTTTTCCTTTTCCTGTCTGCCCAACACGTAGACCACATCAGGACTCATATTCTGTTCCTGGCATCATTTCAAGCCTCCTTTCTATGAATCCCATTGGCTATTATATCTGACAACATTGATTTTGGCATTTATGTACCACCAAGAAATTTGTAATAATTTCTCATGTGTTTTGACTCCTGACCAGATGGTAAGTTTTTGGAGGAGAGGAAGTTTTCCCTGCGTGTCTCGACACTCAATGTATTCACAGAATCATAAACTCTTAGAGTTGAGAGATATTCTAAATTTCATTCAATGCAAATGCATTCATTGTTCTTGCATTTCTCCTTCAAAATTTTCCTCCTAAGTGGTCATTGCCAAGAATGGGGAATTTACTATCCCCCTAAGGAGGAGCACATCCCATTTTCAGACAAATTTAATAGAGAGCAAAAATATTGCCCTCCCATTCTCCGCTCTTCCTCCACCACCATTTCCAACCATAATTTTTATTCCTTAGATCCAATTCTGTCCAACAGGGTTGTAAACAACATTCTAATGAGAGCTTTCAAACATCTCCAAACAACTGAGACCCCTTCTTCAGGATCAGTATTCCAAAGACCTTCCCTTTTTTTATGTGGCATGGCTTTGAGTCCCTATGTTGAGTGTTTTTACAAATGAATTCCTTGTTTATTCTTATCTTCCTTGAAGCAGTTCCCTCAAATTACCCCTCCTCTCCCTCAATAACTTCTATGTCATAGTCTAACACATATCCTCTTGAGGATCATCTCTTCCCAAACCCAACCCAGAGTAAGGCACCTTTTTTCATTTCCTTCCTTGCTGTCTTCAAAGGAATGCAAGGAGCAACATTTTTTTTTTTTTTTTTTGGCAAAGCTTTTGCTTCCAAGCACTATAGGAAAATAAATGAGATAAAATAATAAAAACTCTACAAGTTACAAAAAATGAAAAGTTCTTATATTTAAGTTTCCAGGTCTACTATATTTTACTCCTTCTGAGGAGGTAAAAGGAAGACTTGGTTGTCAGTTTGCTACTTATCTGTAAAGGTAGGGCTCACCAACATTCCCCCTACTTCTGACCCCAGCTTGTCAGAAGTAGAATTCCCCCTACTTCTGACCCCAGCTTGTCAGGCCATATGAACCCATTCCTTCAAGAAAACACCTCCCCTCCAGAATACAGTTCAGGAAAAACAAGTACTTCAATGGTTAAATGGTTGAATGTTATATATAAGGGCTTCCAGGCTGCAATCTCCACTGGATTATCTTACCTAGGAACAAGCTTAACATTTTATTCTTCCTCTTAGAAAGCTTTTTGTTGTCTTCTGGGCATTTATTAATTAAATTTTCACCAAAACCAAAATGGATATATAAAACAAGAGCTCAAAAAACGTCAAGGATAGAGATAAGGATTTGGAAGTCAATGGCATGTATATTGGTAGTTAAAGCTGTGGGGGTGGATACACTATCTCCCTTGGCTGGGCATGGAGCTCGCACCTGTAATCCCAGCACATGGGGAGGCTGAGGCAGGGGGACTGCTTGAGCCCAGGAGTTCGAGACCAGCCAGGGCAACATCTCTACAAAAAAAAAAAAAGAAAAGAAAAATTAGCCAAGTGTGGTGGTGTGCACCTGTAGTCCCAGCTACTTGGGAGCTTGAGGTGGGAGGATCAACTGAACCAGGGGAGGTCAAAGGTACAGTGAGCCATGATTGCACCACTGCACTCCAGCTTGGGCAACAGAGTGAGACCCTATGTGGAAAAAAAGAATATCTCCCTAGGAGAATCTGTAGAAAAGTGAGCTAGCAAACTTAGGGAACATCTATGCTTGTGGAGCAGGAGGAGAAAAAGTCAAGGGTAGAAAAGTAGTTTTAAAAAAAATTAAGAGTATAAATGATGAGAGAGAAACCAAAGAAGACAACTTGAAGAAAGGAATGGCCAATGTGTCAAATGTGGGCAGAGGTCAGGTAAAAGGCATGAAATGGGTCCCTACGCTTACGAAAAAGTCATCAGTACCTTGGTAAGACAAACCACATTGCAATGAGATGTGAAGGTAAGCACACTCCAGTTTGTCTGCTGTAGAGTGTGTTACCCCAAACTGAATCTGATGTTCTAAATGTGGTCTGACTGATGGAGTAAAGTGGGATCCTCTTCACTTTGGTCAATCTACTCTGTGTCTACTAATGTAACTTCAGACCAAATTAAGGTTGTGGGGTTTGTTTTATTTTTTGGCAATCCCACTTACTGTACCACTTCAATGACTCATATGAAATGCAATCTGCTTAAACCTTATGTCATTTCCGTCTGAAGCAGAGGTAACTCATGACTTCCAACTCTCTGCTTGTACAGTTGAGTTTTAAAACTGATTTGGAATTCCATTCAGCTACAATTTACGTTGTTAGCTTCAGTTCTTTGTTCCAGCCTAAGGAAATCTCTTCTAATTCTGCCAACATTAGTTGTCCTCCTGGCTTTATGTCATCCATAAATTTTATTTACTCATCATCAGTGTTTCCATCTAAGTTATGAATAACGTCAAGTCCCATGCATTCAGGCAAGAGTTGGGTGAAAATTGGAAGATATGGCTGAATCTGAAGCCAACAACAATTGTCAAAATGCTGACACTAGTAGGTCTGAAGCCAGAGGAATTAGTGAGTTTGGTACCTAAGAGTTGTCCAAGGACGGATGGGCAGTAGATAAGGGATGATGCAGAATCCAGGAACTCAGCCAAATCACAACCCAGAGGAGCAGATTCAATACAATGGGCAAATCTGGAAGCTAAAGAAACTGAAGGAACACTTGAAGTCATAACACTCTCAATGAAGGAAATGAATATATGAATCCTTTTATTTCCTCCCCTCCATATGCAAGTGTATCTTTCCTTCAAAATTTCAAAGACTTTAATAAACAAAAACATGATAAAGATAGGTCTTCTAGCTCTTTCCTTAGGACCTTCTTCTATGTGGAACTTTTTTTGGATTGGCCAGGTGACCAACTACTAATTTGCCTAACAACTATCTTCTACTTCATTCATATTTCCTTCCTGTCTCCAAGGAGATGAGATTTTATGAGTGTTGGGGGATGTCTTAGTCCATTTTCTGTTTCTATAACAGAATATCAAAGACTGAGTAATTTTAAAAGAAAGGAAATTTATTTAGCTCATGGTTCTGCAGACTGGGAAGTCCAAGATGGGTAACTGTACCTGGTGAAGGCCTCATGCTGCTTCACAGCCAGATAGAAAAGTGGAAGGGGAAGCCCACATGTATGAGAAAGGAGACCAAACATAAGAGGCAGCCTTGCTTTGTAACAATTCATGGTAACTGATCCAGTCCTGCAAGAGTGAGAACTCACTCACTCTCAGGAGAGGGTGTTCATTCATTCCTGAGGTACGTGCCTCCCTGACCCAAACACTTCCCACTAGGCCCCACTGCCAACACTGCCTCATTGAGGACCAGGCCTCCAACACATAAACTTTTGGAGGATACACTCAAACCACAGCAGGGAGAACAGGAAAAGAGCATGGCTTTCACTGAGATTCTCATGTTTTATTCCACAATTTGATTTTCTGTCCTGGAATTTCATCAAGGATTAGCATCAATATTATCATTATTATTTTTTTTGAGAGGAAGTCTTGCTGTCTCCCAGGCTGGAGTGCAGTGGCACAATCTTGGCTCACTGCAACCTCTGCCTCCAAGGTTCAAGTGATTCTCATGCCTCAGCCTCCTAAGTAGCTGGGATTACAGGCGCCCACAATTACACCCAGCTAATTTTTGTATCTTTCGTAGAGACAGGGTTTCGCCAAGTTGGCCAGGCTCGTCTTCAGCTCCTGACCTCAAGTGATCCATCTGCCTTGGCCTCCCAAAGTGCTGGGATTACAAGCGTGAGTCACCACACCCAACCAGCATCAATATTATTTTTAACACATGTTAGCATGGCTGAAATGAAAACAAAATTGATTGCTGGTGAAAATGCAATTGGAACTTTCATACATTGCTGGTGGAGATGCCAAATGGTATGGTCATTTTGGAAAACAATTTGGCAGTTTCTGATAAAGTTAAACATTCCTTTACCATATGACCCAGTAATAATTACTTATAGGTGTTTACTGAAGAGAAATGAAGACTTCTGTTCACACAAAATATTCTGCAGATGTCTATAGTTGTTGTTTTTATAATTGTCAAAAACTAGAAACAACCCAAATATCCTTCTGATGAATGGATAACAAACTGTGTTACATCCATATGATGGAATACTATTCAACAATGAAAAGAAATGCTCTGCTGATATGTACAATAACATGGGTGAATCTCAAAACAATTAGGCAGAGTGAAAAAAGTAAGACAAAAAAAGGCAACATAATATATTATTCCTTTTGTATGACATTCTGAAAAAGGAAAAAACTATAGGGACAAAAAATAGACCATTGGTTGCTAGTAGCTAGGGATGGGGGAGGGATTGACTATGGAGGAGCATGTTAGAGAATTTTGGGGGATGATGGGCCTGTTCTGTATCTTGACTATGATGGTTACGCCATGATTGTATATGTCAGTGCTCATATTACGTTGTTGCAAAAGTAATTGCGGTTTTTGCCATTAAAGGTAATGGCGCTTTGCCTTTAATGGCAAAACCGCAATTACTTTTGCAACAACCTAATAAAACCATATACTGAAGTCACTAAACCATATAAAAGTGTAAGTTTTACTTTCTTGTAAATTATACTTGATAACCTGACTAAAAGAATATTTTTTAAATGGCCCAATTTTCAATAATAAAGGAATCATTAAATATATTATGAAACATTTATACAATAAAGCATTACATTGGACTGTGTTATACTTTCTGTCTGCCTGGCAGCTTACAAATAGCCTTACTATATGTGGGAAATTTCTCCCCTTATAAGTCTACCTGTTCCTAAATTAGAAGTCATCAGCTTCTTTTTCCACTCTCCCTGCAGGTAGGGCATGGGTAGTCAGACTCACTCTTACAAAATTTCAGTTCAACAGTCTGATAAGAAGGAGGTGTCTATGAAAAATTTATTCTGCTGAGGGTGGTAGATCGTGATAAATAGATATCCAGCTATCAATGGGGCAGTAACAAAGGTTCTAGCAGCAGTAGGACCCCCCAGAGTCAGTGGTGCATTTTTCAAGCCTGATTCTTGGGCCCTCCACGAGATGAGCACATTTGCATTAATTTAAACTTTTTAATTAATTATTTAAATTATCAAGAATGTTGTCTGCAACCAAAAACTGGAACTGATAGAATAGTCATTGAAAATTATGCTTATGACCAGAATCTTACCAATGTGGGCTACGACTACATGATGAATTCAATGGTTTAGACCATCATTGAAAAATGTGACTTGTGCCTGTTTATGATTTCTACAACTCTAGTGCAGGTAGGAGGTGAATGCCATCATCCCCAGCAAGATACAGCCTGTGTCAGTCATCTAATGAAGTAGATTCTGAGTCTCTTAAGCTGCAGGAAGAAAAGAAAGGAAAGATAACTGTTTTCTCCAACTACAGGTCTCCAAACTCACAGCTGCAGCTGTGATGAATTTCAAAACACCAGTAAGAGCCATTTGAATCTTTCTGCTGTGCAATTTATTTTCAATATATCTGGGTGTAGCAACCTTGAAAATAATTGTTTACAAATTATAATAATATGAGAAAGTCTTAGCTATGGTTTTTAGTTTTAAAAAATAGTCACGGGCCGGGCGCAGTGGCTCATGCCTGTAATCCCAGCACTTTGGGAGGCCGAGACGGGCGGATCACAAGGTCAGGAGATCGAGACCATCCTGGCTAACTCGGTGAAACTCCGTCTCTACTAAAAATACAAAAGATTAGCTGGGTATGGTGGCGGGCCCCTGTAGTCCCAGCTACTTGGGAGGCTGAGGCAGGAGAATGGCGTAAACCCGGGAGGCGGAGCTTGCAGTGAGCTGAGATCCGGCCACTGCACTCCAGCCTGGGCGACAGAGCGAGACTCCGTCTCAAAAAAAAAAAAAAAAAAAATAGTCACAAGAAGATTAAATATATATACATAGGCAAGAAAGCCTGGAAGAACATTCGCTGGAATGGTAAGGGTTGCTTGGGATGGTGAGATTGTAAACAGTTATGATTGTCATCTGTTTCTCCTCCCTGCTCTCATGTTCCACAATGAAGATGTATTACTATCAAAATCAGAAGAACATGTTCTTGGATCGGGCACGGTGGCTCACGCCTGTAATCCCAGCACTTTGGGAGGCCGAGGCAGGCGGATCACAAGGTCAAGAGTTCAAGACCAGCCTGGCCAACATGGTGAAACCCCATCTCTACTACAAATACAAAAATTAGCTAGGCGTGATGGCGCATGTCTGTAGTCCCAGCTACTTGGGAGGTTGAGGCAGGAGAATTGCTTGAACCCAGGAGGCGGAGGTTGCGGTAAGGTAAGACCATGTCACTGTGCTCCAGCCTGGCTGGCGACAGAGTGAGACTCCATCTCAAAAAAAAAAAAGAAGAACATGTTCTTAAAAATATTTTTAATTTGCATTTAAATTTGGTAAAAGGGTCCTCTGTGTTCTCAGAATCCCATAGGCTAAGGGATTCTCTGGGTGCACTTACTCTGACCCTTAAGCTCTTCAGCAGTGATGTGTAACTGGGAGTGATATATAAATGGAAAGGAAGAAATCACCAGAAATTTTTGCCAAGTTAAAATAGGCTCACTAAAATAACCATTTGATGAGTACTATTCTGAACGACTCTGCTACTCTCTGAAGTTCTGACCTTGACTCAGATCTTCACCAGAGTTCCTATGGTGATGCCCTGGCTGTTTTTTTGTTTTGTTTTTGGCAGGTCAGGGCAGGTGGGGGGGGACTTTCTTCCCACCATTGGAGCCTGGGCACCTGGGCATGGTGAGATGGGACAGACTGACCAGTTGGAAGTTAGCAACGCACAGGTTATACTTTCAGCTGTGTATTATTGAGGAATCTCCAAGAGGCCTAACATGAAAGGCAACTTAATTTAAGCCCATTTCTACTTGCTTGATATGCCTTAAGAAATTACAAATACAAAAGAGACCACACTTAATAAAGCCCAACATGACATGCTGTGAAAAACACAACATATGGTTATTTGAAGTCTGGAAAGCCTACTGAGTTTTAAATTTTTCATTAAAATATCCTTTGATGTATAAACATGTCCTTTTTCATTTTTTTTCACAATAGTGGTTTCTAGATCAAAACCACATATAGAAACTTTCTCTTGGTAGGGAAAAAGTACCTGAGATAAAATTGCAAGATTCTCTTAAAGAGTTGAGATTAAACACATGAGCACAAAGCATTTTAAACACATCATGAACAAGACCACCTCATGATTACCCTTTAAAGTTTAGTAAACCCATAGAAATTGGAGAGACACTTCTTTAAATATTTTCTCTTTGTAGTTATATATTACAGTTATCATAGAAGTAGCTACTTTGTTCCACTTAATTAAAACTGATGACCCATCCGGGCCTGGTGGCTCACGCCTGTAGTTCCAACATCTTGGGAGGCCAAGGCGGGCAGATTACTTGAGCCCATGAGTTAGAGACCAGGCTGGGCAGCATGTGAAACCCCATCTCTACAAAAAATACAAAAATTAGTCAGGCATCGTGGCACGCACCTGTAGTCCTCACTACATGAGAGGTTGAGGCAGGAGGATCACCTGGAGGTCGAGGCTGCAGTGAGCTGTGATCTCACCACTGCACTCGAGCCTGGGCGACAAAGCCGAGACTCTGTCACAAACAAACACAATCACCAATAAAACCTGATGACTTTTTATAAATTATACACAGCTACTATCAAGAACTATCTATTTTAAAAAGGAGAGGCTGGGTGCGGTGGCTCACGCCTGCAATCCCAGCACTTTTGGAGACCGAGGTGGGTGGATCACTTGAGGTCATAAGTTCAAGACCAGCCTGGCCGATGTGGTGAAAACCCAACTGTACTAAAAAAAAAAAAAAAAAAAAAATGCAAAAATTAGCTAGGCATGGTGGCACATGTCTGCAGTCCCAGCTACTTGGGAGGCTGAGGCACGAGAATCACTTGAACCTGGGAAGCAGAGGTTGCAGTAAGCTGAGATCGCACTACTGCACTCCAGCCTGGGTGACATAGTGAGACTCCAACTCAAAAAATAAAAATTAAAATAAAAAAAAAATTTGAAAAAAAATTTGTTTGTAGTTAAATCCTTGAGAATAGGGATTATGCACTAAATTTTATTTCCTGCTATCAAACTAGTGTTAAGATGTGAATGATGAAAGTCTTGTGAAGTATGTAAAGTTTGCTTTCTCCTTTTCTACTACCTGCTTGGTCCTTTAACTCTCATCCCTAGGACTTCAGCTAGAATTTGTTTCCCAGTTCTTTTCTCTGTTATATTTTAGAGACACCAATAAGATGTTAACTATCAAGGGCTAATCTTCCTGTCTCAATTAATGCTATTTTGGATGCAAGTAACAAAACTTTACTCAAACTAGCTTAGGCAAAAAGAAGAAGGTTCATTTTATGGTTATAAAATGATCTCGCGAAGACTGAAGAACCCCAAATGCATCTGGCATAATTCCCTCATCTTTCACTGTGCCTGTGGCTGTCTTGTCTCCTATTTGTTTCTCTCTGCATCTCTCTCTGTTCTCACCTGACTGCAGTGTAGCTTTCTCTACTTTTCTGTGCATAGCCCCTGAGTTTATTTATCCTTATTTCTAGGAACTAGGAAAGACTAACTATAATTTCTGAATCTCAATTCAAAATTCCTGAGAGAGAGACTCTTTGAAATCTAATTTTGGTCAGGTATCTACATCTGGTCCAAATCAGCTGTAGTCAGGGGATGAGGTGACATAGTATATATCTGGCCCAGCGTTTCCCAAAGTTACCTGAACACAGAACTTTATCCACCCTCATCCCTGGCTCTGGTGGTTGTGGTCAGGGGCATGTTATAGGGCACACCCATTCATATCCTTCAAAACAGAATTTCTCAAGATGTCATTTTGGGATCTTCTAATTTACCACTTTAATATTAAGAATGACCAAACTTAGACCCAAAGAGGCAGAATAATTTGCTTAAATTACCAGGATAGTGGCAGAGTAGAGATTTTGATTTTGAGCTGAGGAACTTGACATTTTATACCTTCAGTTGAACCTGGATATCAAGAAGTATAATGGCTACCCGGTCCCAAAAAAAGTCCAAAATCAAGGTGTCAGCAGGGCCACGCACCCTCTGAATGCTTTAGGGGCAAATCCTTCCTTATCTCTTCCAGATCCTGGTGGCTCTAGGCATTCCTTGCAGGTAGCTGCATAAATCCAATCTCTGCCTTAGTCTTCCTGTGGCCTACTCTTCTGTCTTCTCCTCTTTCATTTCCTTTGAAAAAAATATTTGCCATTATCTTTCAGCCTCACCCAGATAATCCAGGATGATCTCATCTTGAGCGCTTTAACTTAATTACTCTACAAAGAGCTTTCATCAAGGTAAGATCACATTTATAGGCTACAGGGGTGAGGACATGGGCATAACTTTTGGGGCGCCATCATTGAAACCACTGCAAAGGCCTTACGAGGTATCACAAGGTACTTAAAAGGATTTTTTTTTTTTTTTTTTTTTTGAGATGGAGTCTCACTCTGTTGCCCAGGCTAGAGTGCAGTGGTGCGATCTCGGCTCACTGCAAGCTCCGCCTCCCAGGTTCATGCCATTCTCCTGCCTCAGCCTCCACAGTAGCTGGGACTACAGGTGCCCACCACCACACCTGGCGAATTTTTTTGTATTTTTTTAGTAGAGACAGGGTTTCACCGTATTAGCCAGGATGATCTCAATCTCCTGACCTCGTGATCCGCCCGCCTTGGCCTCCCAAAGTGCTGGGGTTACAGGCATGAGCCACTGCACCCAGCCTTAAAAGGATTAAGAGTGGTAAGAGGGAGGGGATGGAAGAATAATGAGTTGGAATTTTTCTTCTTAAAAATAAAGGATGCAGGATTGATAAAGAAAATGTGGTAGTATCCAAGAAAATGAAGTATCTTAGTTTCCAAGATGTAAAATTTACATTCCTCTCTATTCCTTGTTCATCGATTCCAATGATTCCATTAACTCCTTGATTCATTCATCTAACATTTTCTAACAAATATTTATTGAATTAATTAAAGAAAAGTAATCAGGGTGCCAAACTTGGAAAGATTAATATTGTCAACAAAAAGAGTCGAACTCTGTAAAATATTTGAAGAGATTTATTCTGAGCCAAATATGAGTGACCATGGCCCATGACACAACCCTCAGGAGGTCTTGAGAACATGTGCCCAAGGTGGCTGGGGTGCAGCTTGGTTTTATACATTTTAGGGAGGCATGAGACATCAATCAAATACATTTAAGAAATACATTGGTTTGGTCCACAAAGGCGGGACAACTCAAAGTAGGGGGTCAGGGGGCTTCCAGACTATAGGTAAATTTAAACATTTTCTGTTGACAATTGGTTGAGTTTGTCTATAAGACCCGAGATCAAACAGAAGGGAATATCTGGGTTAAGATAAGAGGTTGTGGAGACCAAAGTTTTATCATGCAGATGAAACTTCTAGCTAGCAGGCTTCAGAGAGAATAGGTTTCAAAATGTTTACTATCAGACTTGAAGTCTGTGTTGAGTTAATGCCAGAGAGTATAATGAGGCCTGTTTGACCCCCACTTTTCATCATGGCCGGAAACAGACTCTCAGGTTAAATGTTAAGAGTCCTGGCTGCCCATTCAGATGGTTGGGAGGCCTTAGAATTTTATTTTTTTTTTACAATATCAAGCATAAAAACTAAAGTTTGAGAGATAAACGCATAGGTTAATAATGTCCTAGTGAGGTCAAGTCTCCTGCAGAGGTAATGACTTTGTAGGAGGTGAGGGAATTAGCAAAGTGAATATCCTGGGTAAGAACATTCTAGGCAGAGGGAAAAACTAGAATAAAGTCCCGAAAGCAGGACTGACCTCGACATGTTTAAGGCACAGAAAGGAGGCCATGTGGTTAGAGTGTCTAAGAGGGTGACACAGGACAGAGGTCACAGAGACAACAGCAGAAGGAAGTTGATTATGAAAAAATGAAAATGTTGGCTTTCATTTCACTTGTGCACTAATCTTAGAACGAACAAAGAGCTGAATCAAGTTCTCAAAGTTATCTACTGCTACATACCCAACTGCCCCAAAACATAATGGTGCAAAATAACAACTTTTTCATTTCTCATAATTGGGGGTCAACCATGTGACTGCAACCAACTGGCAGCTTAACGGGTTAGAGAGTCTCAGGTGGCCTCACTCACAGGTCTAGGATGTTGGTGCTATTTTTCAGCTGGACCATTCTTTCCATGTAGTCACCCACGATCCAATAGAATAGCTTAGGCTTCCTTGACCATAGCGGGAGCATTCCAAGAGCCCAAAAGGGAAAGCTGCAAGGGATCTTGAGGCCAGAACTCTGGACTTATACATTGTCATTTTCATCACATTCTATCGGCCAAAACGAATCATAAGACCAGGCCAGATTCAAAGGGTGACCAAGAGACTCCAAATTTTTTTTTTTTTTTTTGAGACAGAGTATCTCTCTGTTGCCCAGGCTGGAGTGCAGTGGTGAGATCTCAGCTCATTGCAACCTCTGCCTCCTGTGTTCAAGAGATTCTCCTGCCTCAGCTTCCGAGCAGCTGGATTACAGGCGTGCACCACCATGCTCAGCTAATTTTTGTATTTTTGGTAGAGATGGGTTTTCACCTTGTTGCCCAGGCTGGTCTCAAACTCCCGACTTCAAGTGATCCACCTGCCTCGGCCTCCCAAAGTGTTGGGATTACGGGCATGAGCCACCGTGCCTGGCCAAGACTCCAACTTTTGATGGAGGCCATGTTATTCAGCCTATCACACAAACGTGCTGTTTTGTTTGCCAAAACCTTTCCCGACAAAATTTTTGAAAGTATGATGAGATAAGTCACGTCATTTGAATTTTGCTATGCTATCATAAAAATCATTTTTTAAAGGGCTTCATCAATTTTCCCATGACACTTCTCAATCCTTTGATATTTAAATCACTCTGAGAGAATCTATTATGTCCTAGACACTGGTGTTGAATTGAAAGCAATGTTTGAGTGCAGACTAACTTTTTTAGAGGTCAGTTCCTTACTGAATATTTTCATCTTATCATGACTCTTGCTTTCTTCCATAAACTTGTATCTGCAGAATTTTGGAAAATGAATATTCTGATTTAAAAAACAAAACAAAACAAAACAAAACAAAACAAAACAAAAAAAAACCCTAATGACAAATGAGGATGTGTCAAATAAAAGAGAAAAGGGATTATTCTGTTTGCCCTGGGGAGGAGTAGATTTGAGCTGGTGAAGATGGAAGAGGCTGATAGTTGTTGATAGATCCTTACATATTACCTAGCACTTTTTAAATGGAATTAAACAGAAAGACATATGGCAAGGATTAGCTATTTTAATTACGCTAGAGGAAAAAATCTTAGAAGTCGAAATTACAAAGAGCTAAATTTTTTCCCAGTATGAGAGGAAGGGCTTTCTGGTAGTTGGAATTGTCCAGAAATGAAAGGATCATCATGCAAAGTAGCAAGACATCCATCATTAGAAATTGTTCAGCCCAAGGCTGATGACCCTGGGATACAGTATCAGTGATCCTGCATTGACTTGGTGTGTGTGGGAACTTCAGGTAGAGAGGCTGTTGGTTTAAAACTCACATCTGTAATCCCAGCACTTTGGAAGGCAGAGGTGGGAGGATAGCTTTAGGCCAGGAGTTCAAGACCAACCTAGGCAACAAAGCAAGACCTCATCTCTACAAAAAAAAAAAATGACAAAACAAATTAGTCAGGCATGATGGCATGCTTCTGTAGTCTCAGCTACTCGGGAGGCTGAAGTGGGAGGATCACTTGAGTCCAGGAGGCTAAGGTTGCAGTGGGCTATGATCTTGCCACTGCACTACAGCCTGGGTGACAGAGTGCAACCCTGTCTCAAAAACAACAAAACCCACAATAAATAAAAACAAACAAAAACAAAAAAAAACCTCTATAACCTTTGTTCTTAGACTAGGTCAAAAGATGGGAAAAGAGATCATCTGTTCATTCTCTTATTTAAAGTCAGCACTGTCCAAGAGAAATTAGTCACAATGTAATATAAAATTTTCCAGTAGCCACATTAAAAAAAGGGAAAAGAAACAGGTAAAATTAGTGTTTGTCATATATTTTCTTTAACTCAATACATCTAAAATAGTATCATTTAAACATGTAATCAATGTTAAAACTCATTACATTATTTTTTCATAACAAGTCTTTGAAATCCAGTACCTTGAAGAAAATCTAAAAGTCTATTTACACTTAGGAATTAACTACATTTCAAGCACTCAACTGTCACATGTGGCTAGTGGCTACTGCATTGGACATCACAGTTCTAGAACATACTGAAGTGGCATCGTTGTCTGGGGTAAATATCCCTGGTTTGTTGTCTCACACCAAGATTAAGCACACAGACACACAAAGAATGTGTTTAGGAGCAGATGCTTAATAGGCAAAAGAAAGAAACAGGAGAGCAGCTCTCTCTCTCTGGTGAGAGAAAGGGGCATCCAAAAGGGAAAAGCTGTCCTGCTGCAGACTGCAGCAGACTTTATAGGCAGGCTTGAGGATGCGGTGTCTGATTTATGTAGGGCCCACAGATTGGTTCGACCAGGTGTGATGTTTACACAGGATGGCAGGGAAGGCTGGTTGCCCCACCCTAATCTTATTATGCAAATGAACTTTCCACTTGGTGAGTGCCATCTCATTTGCTCCTTATTGTACACGTGGCTGGCACAAAGAAGGGAAGATGAAGCCGCCATTTTGAACATGCCTAGTCCCAGATAGCCTTTTCCTATTGGCACAGCTGCCGGCATTCACTTGTGCAAGCGTCCGGCTTGCTTGTCTATGTCTACAACTCCATTTTACAGGCTGCTCCTTGTTAGAAAAGAAAATGATTTGGGGGCTGCTTTTCATTAAAAGGAAACCTTACTGAGGACTTCCTTACCCTCACTATCTGCCTAAATAATTTCTTTTTAAATCCTATATCAATACCATTAATAAAATCACTAATAACAGATCAGGTGCAGTGGCTCATGCCTGTAATCCCAGTACTTTGGGAGGCCAAGGCAGGAGGATCACTTGAGCCCAGGAGTTCAAAACCAGCCTGGCCAACATGGGGAAACTCCATCTCTACTAAAAATACACAAATTAGCCAGGCTTGGTGGTGCATGCCTGTAATCCCCAGCTACTTAGGTGGCTGAGACACAAGAATTGCTTCAACCCGGGAGGCGGAGGTTGCAGTGAGCCAAGATTGTGCCACTGCATTCCAGCCTGGGCAACAGAGCAAGACTCTGTTTCAAAACAAAACAAAAAACAGAAAAAAAGGAAAAAAAGAAAAAGAAAGAAAGAAAAAAACCCTTCATAAACACACAAAAAGCAGTTTGTTAAATCCAGGTTCCCTAGCATCCTGGAGGAATGGAAGTGATGAAAAAACACTTCTATTTAACTGTTACTACATTCTTACTTCCTTGGGCGACATCTATCATAATTTCCCTGCTTTCTCACCAAAACCCAATATTAAGTAAATTACATAATTTTGCAAACCACTAAAGTTTCTTATCAACTTCTATACATAATTTTGCAAACCACTAAATTTTCTTATCAACTTCTAACAAGTTCCACCTCTCCAAAAGTGGAACTGTGAAAAACAGCCCTCTAGTACTTTTATGCTAACCCTGTTATATTTAATTCTTCTTTTATTCCAGGAGCTACTGCAATTACTGATATTATAGCTTTCATTGTTTACTAGCTGTATCTCTCATCACTACAGGATTTAAGTACTCTCCAGGGAAGCTGCCTTGCACCATTTCCAGTAACATATTATCTCTACACATCTTCTACAGAGGAGAAAAGATAAGGAGAGTCATAAAGATAAACTGGACTGCCTTTGCAACTGTAAAATTTCCCCAAGGCTCAGTCAAATAATGAGGTTTTTAAATACCTCTCCAAAGAGATCCCACTATTTCTTTACTATTAATACTTTGGTATTAAGGGATTCAATAGACAGACTATATATAATAAGCAAAATTAAAATGAGACTGATTTTCCAAAGTTAACCCTTTTTAGAAATCTATAAACATATCAAAATTTCATATTTGCACCATTACTGTAATAATGTCTACAAAACACCAAAGCAAGGGTTTGGCACAGACTGCCAAGCTTCACCCAGTATTTGTTATCTTCTTCTCCTTTCTAGTTATAGAATCCCCGAGTTTAAGCTGGGCAAATGGCTATCCACTTAGAGAATAAAAATCTCAACCTTGCTTGCACTAGATGTGACCAATTTATTGAGTACTTTCCAATAAGATATGAGCAAAGAGGTGGTCAACTTCCAGGTCACATCCTCCTTAAAGGAACTTGCTTGCCTTCCTCTTTCTCTTATCACTTTCAGGCAGGCTGGAAGGTTTATGTGATGCTGGTGAACCAGTGTCTACCATGGAGATGCCTATTGGGGATAGAACAGCAACCTGCGTTCCTAGATAACTGTGGAGGAAAATTGCCTTTCAGGTCTGAATCACGCACCTGCTTCTGAATACTGTCTGGGAGAAAAATACCTTCTATTTCATATAAACCATTGTTTGTGAGGTCTTTTTCTTCCCGTACTTTCACTTGTATCATAACTAAGAGCATCATCATCATTATCATTTGTACTATTATCCTCAAAACCTTTGTTTATTAACTATCTTTCCAACTATCTATCTATCTATCTATCTATCTATCTATCTATCTATCTATCTATCTCAGAGACCATCTCCTTAAAAGACTTAGGTGCTTTTTTTTCTCCCTTAAAAGGTTCCTTTGACTACTTGTTTCTTTGGGGGGCATTGTGAGTATTAAATAATACAATAAAGTATTTATAAAATCTTCTTTTTAAACTTAAAAGCATCACAAATAAAAAGGCATTATATTATTCTTGAGCTAACAATCCAAGATCATAGTGGGTTAATAATATTTATGCAAACATTAGCCAGTCAATGTGGCCCACTTCTGAGGTAACATAATCCAGGTGACAAGCCCTTCTTCTAGAATGATTGGTCTTTTAGGCACTGTAATATAGCAGTAGGAGGGATAGTAAAGTATAAGGAGATAGATATCTTTTCAGTTGCTCCATGGAAGTGGCTTTTTATATTACCTGTGAATAAAGTTGGACGTAAGTGTTTGAGAGATTCAGTTCACCAATTTACACAACTTCATACAATGACCTAATAAAGTGAACCTATCTAATTTCATGTGTGTTTCATTTGTTAACGTAGAGGCAAACCTAATTAAACCTGCCATGAGCATATCATTTTATTGATTTCAACTTTTTACTTCACTCCTCTCAAATGATTTAAAGGACATACTTTTTTAGTCCATTAAACATGAACTGAGTGCCTGTTGCATACAGAACCTATCCTGAGGAATGTGCAAGTAAGATAGAGAACTCTGTCCTTATCTTGTTTGACCTTACTGTAGCATGGGACACTACTGGCCACTGTCTCCTTGAAAATATCTCCTCCTTTGACTTCTGCGACTCTTTTTCCTGTTTTGCTTCCAAACTTTGCGGTCTTCTTTATCACTCTTCTTCCATTTCTTAAATGTTAGAGATCCCCAGTGATTCTCCCTGAAACATGTATTTTCGCGCTTATTCTGAGCCTTTTTTCTGGAGACATGAACCTCCCGGAGAATGTGATAAAATTCAGCAGTCTTCTTGGAGGGAGGGCATGTTCCATTTAATTTTAGGGTTACGTGGACATCCTGAAGCAACTGGTAGACCTCCTAAGGGTTCTTACCCCTCAGGTTCAGAATCACTTTTCCATAACTTTTAACTACCACCAACGGTGCTTGATGGCTCTCAAATCTTTTATATTTAAAAGCCTACATCTCTCTCATGATCTCCAGACCCACATGTCCAACTGCTTACTTTATTCCTTCCCTAGAATGTCAAGCAAGCACCTCAAACTCATCATGTTCCAACTAACGTTATCTATCCCCCTCTTCCCAATAGTCCCTTATCCTATGGTTTCCATTTTGGCGAGTGGCACCACCATTTAACCAATTGCCAACTTATAGCAGCAGTCCCCGAGATTTGGACACCTTCTGATTTTGCGGAAGACTTTTTTTTTCCACGGATGGAGCAGGGGAAGGGTATGATGGTTTCAGAATGAAACTATTCCAACTCAGATCACCAGGCATTAGAATCTCATAAGGAGTGTGCAGTGTAGATCCCTCACATGTGCAGTTTCACAATAGAATTTGTGCTTTTGTGAGAATCTAATTCTGCTGCTGATCTGACAGGAGGTGGAGCTCAGGTGGTAAGAGCTAGCTCACCCTCTGCTCACCTTCTGCTCTGCAGCCCAGTTCCTAACAGGCCACTGATGGGTACCAGTACCAGCCGGGGGTTGGAGATGCCTGTATAGAGAAATAAAGGCAGCAACTCAGACTACTACTTCTGCACAAATGTTTGTTGAATGACTAAATTAATGAAAGAAGGTAAAGGTAGATCTAACATGATGAAGACAATAGAGATAAGGGAGCTTATTTTCGGATGCACACACAGTTGTGTATTTACTAAGTATCTACTGCATAAGGTGCTATGCTAGGCACAGATTTCATTAAGGATTCAAATTTGACAATATTTTCAGAAAATTGAGAAACATCGGGCTGGGCAAGTGTGGCTCACGTCTGTTAATCCCAGCACTTTGGGAAGCCAAGGCAGGCAAATCCCTGAGGCCAGGAGTTCAAGACCAGCCTGGCCACCATGGTGAAACCCGTCCCTACTAAAAATACAAAAATTAGGCAGGCATGGTGGTGGGGGCCTGTAGTCTCAGCTACTTGGGAGGCTGAGGCAGGAGAATCACTTGAACCCAGGGGTGGATGTTGCAGTGAGCTGAGGTTGCGCCACTGCACTCCAGCCTGGGTGACAGCGAGACTCCAGCTCAAGAAAAATAAAGCCTGGGCCGGGCGCGGTGGCTCAAGCCTGTAATCCCAGCACTTTGGGAGGCCGAGACGGGCGGATCACGAGGTCAGGAGATCGAGACCATCCTGACTAACACAGTGAAACCCCGTCTCTACTAAAAATACAAAAAAAAAACTAGCCGGGCGAGGTGGCGGGCGCCTGTAGTCCCAGCTACTCGGGAGGCTGAGGCGGGAGAATGGCGCAAACCCGGGAGGCGGAGCTTGCAGTGAGCTGAGATCCGGCCACTGCACTCCAGTCCGGGCGACAGAGCGAGACTTCGCCTCAAAAAAAAAAAAAAAAAAAAAAGAAAAATAAAGCCTGTTTGTCAGAAAGCAGTAGTAAGAGGATTTCAAGTGGGAGAAATTACTTAAAAAGTTCAATTCACTTATCTCATGACCAAGAAAGCTAAATTATTAATAGCTTCTCTAGCATCTTGCTCCTTGCTATGATATCTTCAGAGATTGCATCATGGTTTATACACAGTAGTGATTACAATGGACACTCAAGAAGGTAGGACACTCTTGAGGGTTTTAGGTCACTAAATTTGGCAGCTTTGCCTCCCTGAACTCCCTTAGCTCTGAATTTACATTTCTCTGCTGACACTTATTTTCTGCTTCATTTTATGATGACTTATAGATACCCTCTCTCTCCTATCAGAGAGGTATTTTCTTTTGTTTTTTTCCCCCACAGACTGTGCATACTCAATTTTGTGCATTGTATCTGAGAGGTGAACAGTAAGTTATTCATTATTGAGTTAATGAATATTTCTTTTTTCCTTTTTTTTTTGAGATGGAGTCTCACTTTGTTGCCCAGGCTAGAGCGCAGTGGCACCATGTCAGCTCACTGCAACCTCTGCCTCCTAGGTTCGAACGATTACTCCTGCCTCAGCCCCCTGAGTACCTGGGACTACAGACACCCGCCACCAGGCCCAGCTAATTTTTGTACATTTAGGAGAGACAGAGTTTTGCCTTATTGGCCAGGCTGGTTTCGAACTCCTGACCTCAAGTGATCTGCCTGCCTCAGCCTCCCAAAGTGTTGGGATTACAGGCGTGAGCCACCGCACTCAGCTGATCTTTCTTAATGTTAAAAAAAACTCTTTGCATTCACTGAGATCCAGAAAAAGAAAAAAATAGAAGAAATAAAATTGAAAAATTAAAAGAAAAAATAAAATTAATTTAAACAATTTTAAACTCATTTGAAAGTAATGTAAATGTCCTATAGGTCAAATGTTGTTACAAGTGGTATAAAGTCTGTAATGTTTTCCAATGCAAGTGTGGCATATTGAATATTTAAATACATTACAGATTTTGTTTTAGGCAACAAGGTGGTAGGGAGCATGCTAATCCATCTTAGAAAGTTATTTGTGAGGCAGGACATTGGCTGGTAGAATGCTGTGTCTGTGGCCAGACTGTAAGGGTTTTAAACTTGGCTGTACAACTTAATGACTGGGAGCCTGAGGGCCTCTAGCTGCCTCAATTTCTTCATCTGGGAAATGCAAATCACACTAGAATTTACCCCAGAGAATTGTTAGAAAATGAAAATAAAGAGTATACATATAAAGCACCCAGAATGCTGTTAGGACTAATTAGACATTAGCCGCCATTTTCTTAACACCTTAATAAGAAGAAGGTGATGGGCAGGTGATGCACATTTATTAGGTTATGAAATAATGGGCTGGGCACGGAGGCTCACGCCTGTAATCCCGCACTTTGGGAGTCCAAGATGGGTGGATCACCTGAGGTTAGGAGTTCAAGACCAGCGTGGCCAACATGGCAAAACCCCATCTCAACTAACAATACAAAAATTAGCCAGGCATGGTGGTGGGGGCCTATAATCCCAGCTACTCGGGAGGCTGAGGCAGGAGAATTACTTGAACCTGGGAGGTGCACGTTGCAGTGAGCTGAGATCGCATCACTGCACTCCAGCCTGGGCAACAGAGTGAAACTCCATCTCAAAAAAAAAAAAAAAAAAAAAAGACAGAAAGAATGGAACTTGCTTATTTTGAAAATGCAATAAAGACAACTATCCTATCTTCCCAGCTCAAAACATTCCCATGACCCCCTCCTTGTCCATGACACCACAGATGCCCTGTGGGTATTATCAAGACGTAAGTGTTAAATACATTTTATTATAAATTTTGGTATGTCTTCTAACATGCCACTTATCTACATGCTGAAGCTTTTTTTTTTTTTTTTTGAGATGGAGTCTCACTCTGTCGCCAGGCTGGAGTGCAGTGACGCGATCTCGGGTCACTGCAACCTCTGTCTCCCAGGCTCAGCAATCCTCCTGCCTCAGCCTCCCGAGTAGCTGGGACTACAGGCATGTGCCACCAGGCCCAGCTAATATACATATATATACACACACATATATATAGATAAATTTTTTTTGGGGGGGGGGACGGAGTCTCGCTGTGTCACCCAGGCTGGAGTGCAGTGGCCGGATCTCAGCTCTCTGCAAGCTCCGCCTCCCAGGTTTACGCCCTTCTCCTGCCTCAGCCTCCTGAGTAGCTGGGACTACAGGCATGTGCCACCAGGCCCAGCTAATATACATACATATATATATATATATGTATTTTTTTTCTTTTTCTTTTTTGAGACGGAGTCTCGCTGTGTCACCCAGGCTGGAGTGCAGTGGCTGGATCTCAGCTCTCTGCAAGCTCCGCCTCCCAGGTTTACGCCATTCTCCTGCCTCAGCCTCCCGAGTAGCTGGGACTACAGGCACCTGCCACCTCGCCCGGCTAGTTTTTTGTATTTTTTAGTAGAGACAGGGTTTCGCCATGTTGGTCAGGCTGGTCTTGAACTCCTGACCTTAGGTGATCCGCCTGCCTTGGCCTCCCAAAGTTTTGGGATTACAGGCGTGAGCCACCATGCCTGGACCAGAATTAACTTTAATCAGAGAATTTCAGGTTGTCTAGCTGGCCATGCTGACCTCTTCAGATGTTCTTATTCTGCCATTGCTGCCAATCACTGTGACAGCCTATCACTGGCAAGACCTCAGGCAATGTCAGAGGTGGCAAAACATCAGTGGCTGCAGCTTAACTTTGGTGCACTTGAACCTTATTATTTCAAAGAATAGAAACCATCAGAGAGGAGGGGCATGGAAAACAATGGAGCAGTAGTCTCTAACTGGCATAAATACAGTATAGATAACCAGTCATGGGATGATGCAGACAGAGGGCTGCTCTTGCCTACACAATAGCACTTCTTAGTTCTGAAGGCCTGCTCATGACTGGGTCACAGGGCAGCATGTCTCTGCCATGGTGAACCCTCAGCTGAGAAAAGGCCAGTATTTCCCAACCCATACACAGTCATGGACAGCTGTCTTTATAATTTCAGGAAAAGGTCATGGCAGTGATAAGGGATTTTGGATTTGCCTGAAAAAGGAATGCTCTTTGAATAAACTTTCAGTGCAAACAAAAGAAGTGCTTTTCAGCTAGTTCCCACAATTGACTAATAAATCTAATTTTATAACACAAGTGTGACTTTTATATTATACCTACGCATGGTAAAATTTGGGTGCAAAACTATTTTCCCCTCTAGTGTTCTAGGGTAAGTATAAATGGAAACAGACACCAAATTTAGTCAATATGAATGTTCTTGGGCAAATAGGGTTGGTTGAAAACAGCTTAATTTCAGTATTGCTCTTAATTTTCCTCCTATAATCTTCATTAAATTTTAGGATAGTCTGCCCAATTTTTTGGTGATTCTTCATTATACCTTCCTAAGTAATAGAAGAGACTTGTATTTCCTGTAATCAGGACTTTCTTTGCCTAGATTGTGCCACCTAATTATACTGTTTTTTTCCTTCCTTATATTCAAAATGGTGTGATGGAGCAAGAAGAGGTCAGGACAGGAACACTGCTGTGTCTTGTTCATATGTCTAACAGAGTCTGACATAGTTGGGGGATGAAGGTCCTTGGATTTTGGAGGCAATGTAGTATAGTTTGGGTGATCATATTATTTATTGTTTAAATTGGGACAGTTTTGAAAATGAAAGGGGGCACTAATCAGATAGGATACTGATACGGTTTGGCTGTATCCCCACCCAAATCTCATCTTGAATTGTAACTCTCACTACTCCCGTGTGTCGTGGGAGAGACCCAGTGGGAGGTAATTGAATCATGGGGGTTAATCTTTCTCATACTGTTCTTGCAATAGTGATTAAGTCTCACGAGATCTGATAGTTTTAAAAAGAGGAGTTCCCCTGCACAAGCCCTCTTTCTCTCTTTGTCTGCCACCATCCATGTAAGATGTGACTTGCTCCTCCTTTCCTTCTGCCATTACTGTGAGGCCTCCCCAGCCATGTGGAACTGTAAGTCCATTAAACCTCTTTTTCTTCACAGTATTGGGTATGTCTTTATCAGCAGCATGAAAATGGACTAATACAGATACCATGAAAATGATGTAAATCTGGTCACAGGCAAATCAGAATTTATGGTCATCTTAGTATGGTAGAAATAGTCTGGACTTATATCCAAATTTTACTACCATTTCCCTGCTTTTGGCCTGTGACATAACCTCTCTATGAATTTCATTTACTTTTTTTTTTTTTTTTTTTTTGAGATAGGGTCTCGCTCTGTCACCCAGGCTGAAGTGCAGTGGTGTGATCATAGTTCACTACAACTTTGAACTCCTAGGCTCAAACAATCCTCCCGCCTCAACCTCTTAACATGCTGGATTATAGATGTAAGCCATTGTGCCTGGCCTGATCTTTATTTTCTACATCTGTAAAACACGGATATAATTCTCATATGGGGGAGGGGAGAAAGTGCCTTATGTGTTCTTTGTAGATATTATTATCAGTATGATGTCTGCCAATATACCCCAAAATTCTTCAATATAGACCGTATATTTTGTATGGCTTAGGTTAAATTACATTCAAGGTGCAGTCAGTTGCACTAATCATAAATTCATACTCTAAGATGGTAGGTAGTGATCTCATCAGGCAGACTCCTATAGAGGTGGGTCCTACAAGTACATCTGTCATTCTTATCTCTATTAATAGCAAAAATCATTCCATATCATATGTCAAAAGTGAATTTTCATTGTCAATATTAGTGGTTTGTCAGTCATCACAACAGACATGACGAACAGACTCTCATATAATTAGTGATTTCCAAGATACAAAGACTGGCTAAAATATTTTAGAGACACTCTCATTCTTGCATGAACGAGTTGTAAAAAGCCAGACGAATAGGGATGGTGTATGAGTTGAAGGACTTATGGTTGCCGGATGCTTTATTGTAAGGGTGATGGAATTCTAGCTCTGGAATATTATTCATCTGCTTCCAGTGAATCTTTCATGCAAGTTCATGATTGCAGATCCTAAAAAGACCGTGAACTGGGACCTCATCAAACTCACAGAATAGGTATATTACCTTGTCTCTGTTTGCTAACAAATGTTTGTTTAATAAATGTCTGTATGTGTGACAGAAATCAGCCTGACACTTGGTTTAATTTTTAACTTGGTTTAATTGTTATGAAGTTGTTGGGAAATAATTTTCACCCCAACTCCTAGAATTTGACTACTTCATCTATCTACTAAAAACAAGCCAGTAGTTTTGCATGATTAAACTGTAATAGTTATTTCACTCTTGTAAACCACTAATCTGATTCTATATCTGGAACCTCTGCCCACTTTTCTTGGCCATATGAACTGAGAAAAACCAAACCAAACCTGAGTCTTAGAGAAACAGGCTTCCAAAAAATGGTAACTAGCAGATCTAAATGTAGAACCCAAGTCAGCTGATTCAAAGTTCAATGTTCGGGAGTAGGCACAAAGCAAATGTGTGTGCATGCAGAATGAATTGGAGTAGGAAGGAAGAGGAAGTGATGTGAGGTGATGCAGAGACAAACCAGAAGAAAAACATTAAACATTAGAGTGGGGGCCTTGGGAACCCAGAGACTGTGCTAAAATTGGGTGCAAGTCTCCCCAAAAGGGCTAGGAAGGCTCTGAAGATTATATTTGCTTAAGAGCTACTTCTGTAAATAATAATAAAGTCTATTAATCTCTAGCAATGGATGAACAATAGTACATTTTGTGCACAATGAAATTACACTTGCCTCATCATCTAGTGCCAAGAAAAATATGGTGATCTTCAAGACAGCCATGGTATCTAACACCACTCTCTCAAAGTTTTAAGTAGAATCATGTGTTTGAAGGTTGTATACTGATTTTAAAGTATCACAAAGAGATTAATCTACAAAGAAACCAAGAACTCTTTATTCTACTTCTCATCCACCACAAATCTTCACTACTCCCACTTATTACCTAAAATACTAAAAGCTCTACTTGTAAAGAATCAAACAAAAAACAATCCCAACCAAAAACACTCCAAACTTATCAATACATTTGGAGAAGAAACAGAAATAAGTACTATTTTCATACAACTTTAAGCAGGAGGCCAGGAAATATTTAATTTCAAATATTTAAGGACTGTCAGCATTTACCTCTGAGGTTAAGAAATGCTGGGGATTGACAAAGTTGGACCACTCCGAGGACTACAGGATAAGAAGAGGAAGAAAGTGTGAAAAGACGGTATTATGAGTACGTGTATACAAATACATATATGTGCAATACATGTATATTGTATGTGTGTATATATCTATATATGATATAGTCATACACAAAACGTATAAGTATATGTATGCAAAGGGAGCTCCTAGGAAGAATGTAAGATTTGGATAACAATTCTAGGAAGAATGTCAGATTTGGATAATGAAAAATGATAGAATCATTACAGAAATAACTTTTAATTCTTAAGTGTTCTAATGTTGGGATTACTCTACCTAATGCTTTTTGACATGATCAACTAGGCACCTTTCACTTTGATCCTTAATTTCATACATCATTAGATAACTAGTAAAGCTATCTTTCTAAATCACTTGGAGGTTGGAGGTAAGATGAGCTTTTATAAAAACAAAGCAAAACTGAAAAAAGTCACACAAACAAAAAGCTGCAAAGATTTTCTGACAACATTATTCCAGAACGTTTATAACTTAAAATGTCTTGCAAATGCAGCCATTATTAATTTTAAGAGGAGAGAAAAGCACCTCATGTTTTTGTGCATATTTACTCTAATACAGGGACGAGGCTCATACAAACTGTGCCTGAATTCCAGAGTCTCTGGAGTTGCTGACCTAGAGAGGGCTACATTTTTGGTTGGGGAGCCTGCAACGGCAGCATGAAGTAAGCAAGCAAAGGAAGTAGACAAGATTCAGGGCTGAGGCCAGGCATGGTGGCTCATGCCTATAATCCTAGCACTTTGGGAGGGAGAAGTGGGAGGATTGCTTGAGTCCAGGACTTCGAGACCAACCTGGGCAACATGGTGAGACCCTGTCTCTCTCTCTCTCTTTTTTAAAAAATAATAATTGAAAAACAAAAAAAAGATTCAGGGCTGAGAATAAAACCAGAGCCATGGGTGCTGTTGGAGCAGCTGCACTCACCCTTGAAGCCTACTCTCAACAATGGCGATGTTTCCTCTTTACCTCATAATAGTGATATGGATACCCACTATTTACTGAAATCCTTCAAACTACTAAATATTTTACACACACCATCTCATTATCTTCACAACGTCCCTAAAAGGAAGGCATAACAATTAAACTCTTTAATCTTTCTAAAAATGCTGTGAGGTAGGTACTATTCTTATTCTCACTTTACAAATAAGGAAACCAAAGCACAAAGAGATTTAGCCATTTGCTTAAGGAAGCCCAGCCAATAATCAGCAGAGCTGTTTTGGAGCCATTGTTCTTGGCCTGAATGGTACCTGTGCAAACTGTTATTGAATGGTGCTCACCTAAATCTTGTGGCCACACTGTACCAGTAAGTGGGAACTATGCTGATGGTGAAATGGGGATTTAAGAGAGGGACCGGAACACAAAATGTACTCCCTTGAAGAGCCATGTGACTTGGTTTTACTTCTGATACTTGAAGTAAATGGAAAATGGCTACTAACTAAGTGACCCAACCAAATAATCATGACACAGGAGCAAACTTTCTTGCCTGAGAGAGTTGGAGCTGGTGCCAGTGAGAGAAATGGGATAGTAATCTGAAGCTGAAGTGATTTTGAAGATCTCAAATCAAGATTGAGAGGTAGAAAAAGCCCTGGGGACATCTTTGGGGGAGGTGAATCATCTGAATTTCTCATTCTCTTTTTTAGAATTTGAAAAAGTCAGTTGACGACATTCACCGAATATCTTTTTCATGAAGTGCTCTTTCTAAGGCCTCAAAGTCACTAATTGTGAATACAGAATAAGCACTGTCTTTATTTAATGTTTGCAAGATTGGGTTCTCTAGAAGAAAACTGTTCTGTCAATTCTGCACACTATCAAAGAATAGAAAAAGCAATTTGAAGAATGACAAAATCACCACTCCCAAATTCCATACTACTAAAGAATTCAAATCATTTAGGGGCAACTGCTGTTCTATGACCAGTTTTGCACAGCTGGTCCCAGCTTCCAAGTACTATTTCTGAGCCATAATATTAAAATGGAGCCCCTCCCTATGTTTTTGAATCCATATGGTTCTACCCAGGGCTCCTGTCCCTCCCTAACCTCTGACTTAGCCAAGCAGGAAAGTGAGCATGCATATTTACATAAGCTACAAGGCTGTGCAAATAGACTGTTAACTGGTTAAAGGGCATTTTAGAAATGGCTGTTATTTCTTACCATTTTTGATGGGTTTTATACATCTAAAATCTTTACATATTTAAAAGTCCTTATCCTTATTCTTCTGATGTGCTTTCTACCAGTCTTTTTCCCTCTGTACAACACTAGGCTCTCTCAATTAACTCTTATGTCCTTTTTACCACTAAGTGTGTAGGTTTTAAAATAATGTTTGTAAATTTTTCCTACTGTTCATAAAGTGCCAATTAGCTAAGAATTTCTATTATTTTCATTACAGGGTTAAAAATGGTTTCTGTTTGTTTGTTTTTTGTTTTTTTGAGACAGGGTTTTGCTCTTGTCACCCAGACTAGAGTGCAATGACATGATCTTGGCTCACTGCAACCTCTACCTCCTGGGTTCAAGCGATTCACCTGCCTCAGCCTCCCAAGTAGCTGGGATTACAGGAGCCTGCCACCAAGCCCAGCTAATTTTTGTATTTTTAGTAGAGACAGGGTGTCACTATGTTGGCCAGGCTAGTCTCGAACTCTTGACTTCAGATGATCTGCCCACCTTGGCCTCCCAAAGTGCTGGGATTACAGGTGTGAGCCACTGAGACCAGCAAAAAAAAAAAAAAAAAAAGAAGTTTTTTTTTTGAAAAATGCATTTTGTGAATATATTTTTCTTTTATTTCCATGGGCTCCACCTTTGATAAGTTTTATAACTTTTTAGGTCACACTAGATTTTCTACTTAAAGTTGCTGAGATTGGTGAAAAACAGGCTCAATCATTGGCTAGAAATTGAATTTCAACAAGGGAAAAAAAGACACTTATTATTTAGCAGTTCGAAAAAGAATTATGTTCTGGCTTCCCACTATAATCTTCAAAAATGCAGCGTTAACTTGAAAACAAACAAATACGCCAGAAAATGTTAAACATTAAAAGCCAGTACTTCTTTAGTATGTTCTTAATGATAGTTCATAGTCAATTTTGACTTCTTATAAAGGTTTGGAACATCAGGAAGGTAAAGAAAATTATGTTATTGCCAATAATTCACTTCAAATTATTGACTACATTTCCATATAACCGAATGTCACTATTTTTCTATTTTATTTGTTCTTAGTTTTCAAATACCGTATGATTGGTGTTGACCTTTAGTTTGTAATGTTCTCTATGCAAGAGCCAAGACCAACTCACAGGTATTTATTTAGCTAACTTCATCACCAATGCTGCCAAAGAGGATCCAGGATGGAACCAACGTTAGATTGCAGATCTGTCCAAAGAAAGGATAATATTAAATATTGTACAGAAGTGACCTCATGTGTTTTCATAGCATCTATGTAAGTAGACAAAAGGACTATATTATTCCCACTTTTTAGATAAGGAAACTGAAGGAATACAGAAACAAGTATATTCAACATTTATTGAGACTCTACAGCAGGAGAGGCACGGTGCCAGGTGTTTCAGAATATCCTTATGCTATAGTTTGAGTGTGTCCCCCAGAATTTCTGTGTTGGAAATTTGGTCCCTGGTATGGTGATCTGGGGAGATGGGGCCTTTAAGAGGTGATTAGGTGATTAATGCTGCTCTCTCCGGTCTGGGTTACTTCTTGCTAAAGTGGGTTCTTATTCTCTCAGGACTGGATTAGTTACTGCCAGAATGGGTTGTTATGCAGAGAGGCTGCCCCTCGTGTTTCACTTTTTCACATGTGCCTGCTTTTCCACCATGTCATGATGCAGCGTGAGGCTCTCATCAGAAACCAAACAGATGCTGGTGCCGGGTTTTTGGATTTCCCAGTCCAGAATCGTAAGAAATAAATTACTCTTCTCTATAAATTACCCAGTCTCAAGTATTCCATTATAGCAACAGAAAACAGACGAAGACAACCTACAAATAAGCTAAAATAAAAACTTTCCATGTGGTCAAAATGTAGTGGGTATGCAGACTGTGAAAAACACAATAACAAAGACACAGAATACAATGGAGGCACAGAGAGAGGATAACTTTTTGCTAACTAGAAGGTTCTGGAAGGGTTTTGTGGAGCTAGAATCTGAGCCCAGCCTTGACAGGTGGTGAGTGTTGTACAAAGATGATGGGGTAGCACAGGAGATGGTATGAGCAAAGGCATGGAAAGGATACAGGATAGGAATTATTTAGTTATCATATAGGATTTGAGGGCAGGGCAGACTAGAAGGAAGAAAGAAGGTGTTCAGAGGGTTTGCAGATGTTCTTGAATACCAATTCTGACAGCCGTGTATAGAGGAGTGTAGGGTAGCAGGGAGATCATCGGTAACTTCATCATTAAGGCTGCCAAAGAGGACTAGGATGGAACCAATGTAGGATTGGAGATCCATTAAAAAAAAAAAACAAAGGATATTAAATATTGTACAGAAATGTCTTCATGTGTTTTCACAGCATCCA
The DNA here is from genome assembly GCF_007565055.1 of Rhinopithecus roxellana. Taxonomy (NCBI): domain Eukaryota; kingdom Metazoa; phylum Chordata; class Mammalia; order Primates; family Cercopithecidae; genus Rhinopithecus; species Rhinopithecus roxellana. Next base: position 134,825,184 of record NC_044556.1, on the reverse strand, counting down.
TGTTAGTAGATAAAAGCAGGGGTCCCCAAGCCTGGGGCAGTGGACTGGTACCAGTCAGTTGCCTCTCAGGAGCAGCAGGCGAGCAAGCATTATCACCTGAGCCCCACCTCCTGTCAGATCAACTGCGTTAGAGCCTCATAGGAGCATGAACCCTATTGTGAACTGCACATGCGAGGGATCTAGGTTGCACGCTCCTTATGAGAATCTAATGCCTGATGATCTGAGATGGAATGGTGTCTCTCCCGCCCTGTGGAAAAATTGTCTTCCATGAAAGTGGTCCCCGGTGCCAAAAAAGTTGGGGACTGCTGGATAAAAGGACTACATTATTCCCACTTTACAGGTAAGAAAACTGAAGGAATAAGGAAACAAGTATATTCAACATTTATTGAGCCAGTGAACAGTTTAGGAGAGAGGTAATGGAAGCTTGAACGGAGCAGAAGTGGGAATAGAAAGAAAGGTAATAATCTGAAAGACAGAAGAGGTAAACTCTATATAATTTGGTAACTGAATGCACATGGACCACGAAGGATAAAGATGAGTTGACAATGATTCCGATGCATTAATATGAATCAAAAAACATTTTACGTTTGAGCTACCCCTGGGCCAGACATTAGGACATTTCTATTAGGGAGGTGGAAATGTGGGTCTAATGATCAGGACAGACGTTGCTTTGGGATTTGTTTTTCTAAGACCACCAGAGCGGGCACAAAAGAACCAGCGACTAGGCAAGTGTAGGAGCAAAACTGCAAGTTTATTTTGGTCACCTAGCTTCAGGGGAAGAAGGTGGGTAGGGAGAGGTCTGTTGGCCTCGGGCAAATGAGGCCAACAGACTCGCCCGTGGAGCTCTCCAACGGAGTTCCCACAGTCCCTCCCGACCGCAGGGGGGAAGCTGGGAAGTCCGTGCATGGCGTTGGTCTGGAGCGGCTTTTCTAGGAGTGGGAGGGCAATAGGCGGGGCACGGGCGTGTCGGGGGGCGTTCCGCAGGTGCCACCAGGTAAATCTTGGTCTCTTCGGATTGACATCACCTGGCGCATGCCTAGTTGGGCTGCACCTTCCCAGGTCGCCGGCTGCATTTTCACGCGCACGGGAAAAGTTGGGGGGGGGGGGATGAAGAACCCGGAAGCGCACCATCTTGCCTCGGTTCATCCAAACACTTTGGAAATCAACCACAGAGATATGTTGGCTGAATCCTTATGAGAAGAAATCACCAAGGAATAATTAGAGTACAGAGAGAAAAAGGACAAAAAGAAAACCTTAAGGGAACACCTGTATTTTAATATAAAGTAGCAAGAGAGTGAAGGAAAATGGGTCAGTCAGAGAAGAGGTAAGAGGTAAGAGGTTAAGTGGTAAGAGGTAAGGTGATAAAAATCAAGGAAGAAACGTTTCCAGAAAGACAGCTGAATGCTGCTGAAGGGACACGTAGGTAATTTACTGTGGTCACAGAGATCACATCCAAACTCCCTCCGCACCAACCTATTGAATGATCACACTAGAAAAACAATGTGGTTTTTCAAGAGGAACCAACATGTCATTTTACCAATAGTTAATCTGGGACTCAGTCATCAAAATTCATTGCAAGTTCCAATCTCCTTCATTAAACCTTCTTTGCAACCCACACAGTTCTCCTTACATTGAGCTTTTTAGATAACTATTATTAATCATGTACGAGGACCCACGTGCTCCTTCATCCTTGTAGTACTGCGCGGTGGTTAAATGCCAGGGCTTCCGAATCAGAGGCTGGTTGGATTCTAATCCAGCAGTGTGACGAGCTTTTGTTAACCAATTTTTCTAAACCTCTGTTTCCTCGTCTGCACAAGGGGGATGGTGGTACTTACCCTATCAAACTTGAGAAGAATGCATGAGATAATTGCGAGTAAAAACCTTAGAGCAATGCCTTCAAAAGCTCAATTCATTTTGCTGTTACTGTGTTTTGGAATTTCCCTGAGGGTAGACGACTACTCCGACACTATTCCCTAACGCATGCAGCACTGACTTGGGGGCAGTGCGCCTCATTCAGCCAGCTCTCTGGGAAACAGCTTTCTGAGGAAGAGAGATAAACAGTTGACGGGTTTCCCGAGACTCAGCAGCCCACTGAGGCAGGGCTGACTGCAAGGCGCCGAGGAAAGGGGGAAGTGGGACCCCAGCAACCACCGGTGACCTCGGCGGAACACACGTCCCAGAGTGCAGCGCGCCCACCCTAGGTAGAAGTGAGCTACGCGGCTCCGAGTAGGCTTGCGAGAGAGCCGGGGAGGAAGCAGTGCACACTGGGACTGGTAGTCCTCAGGGGGCAACTCCGCTGGTCGGAGGCGGGTCGAAGCGAGAGATCCCTTCCCAGTCCCGCCTTTTGTCCACGTCTCACTTCTCCTGGCCAATGCCCTCTCCAGTCGCTGGAGCCAGCCCCTCTCCGATGCGGTCTCCATTGGTCCTGAGGCTCTACGGCTTCGGTCCTACCCGGAAGTAACGTTAGGGAGGCGGTTTCCTAGACTACGACACCGGAAAGCTGGGGGAGGCGCTCCGGGATACTGAGGGCGGAGGGCGGTGGCAGCGCTGGCGCTGGCGACCGGCTCGGTGGCTTCGGGAAACAGTTCGGCGCCGGCGGCCGCCCGTGTTACTCCGCATCCCGCCCCGTTTCGGCACGGCTAGCAGCCCCCTGGCCACCGGCGTCCGGCAATGTGTCTCACCGGCCGGGCGTAGCAGCTGCGCGTGCGCGGAACCGCGGGGCCATGAGCGAAGCCGGCGGCCGGGGCTGTGGGTCCCCGGTCCCTCAGCGAGCGCCATGGAGCCTAGTGGCGGCAACGGCCGCGATCTGCCTGGTGTCGGCCACGTCCGTGTGGACGGCGGGGGCCGAGCCCATGAGTAGGGAGGAGAAACAGAAGCTTGGGTAAGGGTGCTGGCAGCCTGGGGTGGGTTTCTCGGTGAGGCTGACCACAGGAGGGGTGCCTGTCATTGCCACCCGGTCGCGTAGTGGCCTCTCCTGTCGCGATTGGAACGGCTGTTGCCGCACGAGAACCCTAATGGGGTGGACAGGGTCCGGGGAGGTGGGAGCCGCCGCCCGCGACCTGACCTCGGGGGAGCTGACGAGTTGTCGCCCTGGCCGCCAGTGACATGTGCAGGCTCCTTGAAGCCAGGCGCGGTGTGTCAACGCGGCTGCCATGTCAGTGGCCCAAGAAGGGGCTACAGCCCGCATCGCTGCGCGCTGGAGTCCTGCGGTTGGTTGCCTGTCGACCGAGGCATGGTTAGCTTTCTCGCTCAAGTGAGCTTCCAGCTGGGAAAATGTTGCTGATCTCACAGTAGTTAAGGAAATGATGTTTACACCTGTTACGGAAAAGGGGGCGTTCATGGGAACTTGAACTTTACACATTTTACTATTTCCTTGCAGTGTTTTCCTGCACTGTATTTTCATAATAGAACAGAATGTTTGGGGGGAAATTATTCAAAAGTCTCAAGTATACCTATTCAGTAGTTTTTATCCGTCTTGGAAATGTCGTAAAATTATCAATTCTATTTACACCATTTAATTCAGAGTTAGTAATACATACACGAGGTCCTACACATGAATAAGAAAAAAGCGAAGAACCAGTAGGAAATGGGCAAAAGGCATGAACGGTTAAGCCAGAAGAGGAAATGGAAGTGGTAAACATGAAAAGTTACTCAACCTCCATAAATGTAAGAGATACAGATTAAAACAAGGAGCTAGCTGGGTTTTGCCCATCAGATTAGTAAATATAATACAAAACACAGGAATACAGTTCTGGCTAGTTCAGGAGTGAAAAAGGCTTGATGAGAGTGTACATTGCTGTTAACTTATTGGTAGTCTCTCCTAAAATTTAAATTGTGCACACTCTGATTCATCAGTTCTGTTTCTGAGAATCTACCCTAAGAAAATAAAAGCACTCTTAATGCAGAGATAGATCCAGCCTGGGCAAGAAGAGCGAAACGCCGTCTCGAAAAAAAAAAAAAGAAGTGCATTTTGAAAGAACAACTGTTCCTTGGAGGAAATGGTTGAATAGGGTACGTTCATATTATGGAATAATATTGAGACATTAAGAAGGAAGTGTGTCACTGGAAGCCTATCCAGAATACATTTCCAAGACAAAAAAAAAAAAAAAAAAATGCAAGTTGTAGAATAATATGTATAGTACATCCCATGTTTTTTTAAAAAAGAAAAAAAAATCTAAGCTCAGAAAAAAGTGGAACGAAGGAGGGTGGTGGAACCATCAGGTCTTACTTTATGTACGTCATTTAAATCATTGCAAAGGGTCTTGTGTTCGTTTCTGAATAGCAATAAAGATCACTTAATGGAAAAAAGTTGAAGTATCAACCATCAAAATAAAATTACCAGTAAACTCTAATAAGTATCTTACATTTTCTCTCGTTATGAATTTAATGTATCTTTGATAACTTTTACCAAATACCTCACTGTGTGAGCACTTTACATATGTTATCTCTGTACTCCTTCCTAATTCCCAATGAATGTGATCCACATTTTGCAAATGAGGAAGTTGAGACCCAAGGTTGACTTGTTCAGCCGCAGAGCTACTACTGGTAGTGCCAGTATTCAAACCCAGGCTTCTCTGTTCCCAGAGCCAGGCTCTCTCCAGTGTGTTGCACATTCGTTAGACTTGAAAGAGAAGTATCAAGTCTGTTAAGAACCACAAGAATCTTACTTGACCATCACCATCCTTTCTCCATTTTTTATTAAAAACGTATTTGTAAAAGAGTCATTGGATAAATCATTTTTGGCCAAAATTAGTTTTTAACTGGAAAAGTTCAACCAATTGGCTTCAGCTCAAATTTTGAGATCATTTATGAAAGTGAAATTACAATTATTTAGGCTTGTTAGATTGCTCTACCCTTGAATAAGGGTAGAGTAAGAATCTAGAGCTATACATGACAAATACACAATTATATGACTGCTTTCTCCCCTGGGAATTTTCAGAAAACTGAACTTTGATTCATTAGGTTTACCTGTGCATTTTTTTTAAGCCCAAATAATGATTCATGATAAAAAGCAGAAAATGCCCCACCCCTTTCCCTCCACGCCCCCCCCCCCCAAACCAAACAGATGGTAAAAGACTGGAATTGTCATGAATAGTAAGCAGTTGCTCAATAACTTATACTTTGTGGAATTACTTAACTGGTTGTATGTAGTCTTACCCTTCATGGAATAAGCTTTTTGGTTTTGTTTTTAAAATTTTACAACAGGATATTTTGTTAATGTTGTGTGTTCATTAAAAAGTGAAGTAGAAAACAGTCCAGTTTCTATAGCATGTGGGCAGGAGATGTAACTTGGCCTGGCGCGGTGGCTCAGGCCTGTAATCCCAGCACTTTGGGAGGCTGAGGTGGGCGAATCACCTGAGGTCAGGAGTTCAAGACCAGCCTGACCAACATGGAGAACCCCCTTCTCTACTAAAAATACAAAATTAGCTCGGCGTGGTGGCGCATGCCTGTAATCCCAGCTACTTGGGAGACTGAGGCAGGAAGAATCACTTGAACCCGGAGGTGAAGGTTGCAGTGAGCTGAGATCGTGCCATTGCACTCTAGCCCAGGCAACAAGAGCAAAACTCCATCTCAAAAAAAAAAAAGAAAAAAGAAAAAGCCGACTTACAGAAATTAAGAGTGATGTAATTTTTGAACTGGATCTGATTTCCAATACATTTTAATCCAGTTTTCGAATAGATAAAACCTTATAGAAACTTTTTTTCTGTTCAATATAGTAATTATTATACCATTCTGTATTTAACTTTGTTAGGCTTCTATGTGTAAGTCAGAGAGAGCAACGATATTAAATAGCTCCACTTTGAAATATGTGTTCTGAAATTGGCTCATCATATGCTGCATAAATGTAAGGATTGGAAAATAGTGTGTTCTGCTTGTATGCAATCATGATTTACTTATAATCTTGAAGATTGAATGCTTGTAAAGTTGAGTTAGCAAGTTAAAGCTTATGTCGTTTGTAATACACATGTCTAGGCACTACCATTGCCAGTTATAGGAATTTCTACTTCTTGGTGGTAATCTTGTATTCCATTTCAGGGAAGAGAAAAAAAGAACTTCCATCTTCCATTCATTGATACGAGTTCCTGAAAGGGATATTTTAAGCTCTTTTTTTTTCCTGCTTAGGACAGGATAAGAGTCTAGAGCTGGAAACCACGAATATAAAAATTATGTATATATAAAAATATATGTATATAAACTTATAAAGAATTAGTGCTTTAGCAAAGTGGTGGTAAGGTCTTTTTTTAAATAATGAAGTGTTTTTAAATGGTTATTATTCATAAAAAGTTGTCAGGACTTAATTTGTTTACTTCACAAGTTTGAGTGTACTTGATTTTGCTGGTCGCCATAGTCAGGATCTGAAACTGAGGTTTTTCTGTTTGCTAGCTCTATTATTACAAGTATTTCATCATCCGTGACTATAGTTTTAAAAATGACAATTGCAATATAAACAGGAGGCAAATAAAAATATAGTCAGCAATTTGTTTAACACTTTTTTCAATTCTTGCCATCAGTAATTGGAACTTTGGTAAAAGAAAAGTTAATAGGCTGGGCATGGTGACTCACACCTGTAATCCCAGCACTTTGGGAGGCTGAGGCGGGTGGATCACCTGAGGTCAAGGGTTCAAGACCAGCCTGGCCAACATGGTAAAACCCTGTCTCTACTGAAAATGCAAAAATTAGCCAGGCATGGTGGTGGATGCCTGTAATCGCAGGTACTCGGGAGACTGAGGCAGGAAATCGCTTGAACCTGGGAGGTGGAGGTTGCAGTGAGCTGAGATCGTGCCACTGCACTCTAGCCTGGGTGACAGAGTGAGACCCTGTGCCAAAAAAACAAAAAAGGAAAAGTTAATAAAAGATTGTTAAGCTATTTTTCCTTTGCTAATTATTTGACCTTGTCTAGTCATACCATTAACTTGTACTTTTTCCTGTAGTCCTCAAGTCCTTGAACTTGAGAGTGCTTAATTGAAAGGCCACTTCCTCAGTCGCAACCTTACAGGTTTTGATTTATTAAAATTCTGGTGTAGTGATCAGACGTCTCCATTTTAAACAACCGTTTTGGAGATTTTGTGAAAGAGAATTCACCAAAACACACAAATCTCTTTTTGAGCATTCGTTTTCTCATTTTTGAAGTAAATACTATTTATTTGATTTTTGACAGTTTTTTAGAGCACATCATAAAAAGCATCTTTTGAAAATGTGACAAGCATATTAATAAATATGTACTTAAACTAGGCATTAGTGGTTTTATTCAATGTAAGTCAAAGGCAGAGGCTTCATAAAGTGTTGTTATTTCATGTCATTACATACCCGCGTACTCTCTCTTAGTAGAACATGTAGGTGAAGCAATAAATGCAATAATAATGGTTCTTTTTAAGGGCTTTCCAGCAAAATCCCCCCCTTCAAGACAGATATGTTAAATAATTGTGTTAAGAGGTCATTGTTTTTCTGTATCAGATTTCCTTCTCTGATCATGGCATCTATCATTCATTAGTTTTAAGAAAAATTATAAGATGAATTGTACATAAATTATTAGTAATCATTAAAGTTTGGCTCTGTGTGGTGAGTTCATGAAAGCTTGTCTGCTAACTGTTGTAGTTTCTGACCCTGTTTATGTCCCTTTCTACCTAAATTTTTCTTTTGTTTTTATTGGTATGTGTTTTTATGAGGAAGAATTAACTTTTTGAAAGATAATAAATAGAATATACTTACCTTTTTTTTTTTTTTCCATTTCTGCTTTTAAAATTAGGAATCAAGTACTGGAAATGTTTGATCATGCTTATGGTAACTATATGGTAAGTAGGAAGCTTATCTTTACCTACCATTTATGTGAGTTGATTATTATGTGAGCACAGTCAACTGGGAATTTTGAAACCTACAATACAATTATATTTTTTAGAAGGAAGTTTTTAAAAAACAGGACAAAAATAGTCTTTCTGGTAGTGGTTTTTAGGGAACCAGTTTATTGAACAGATAAGAATTAATTGAAATTAGATTATGAAACTTTGTTATTTAAACAGCTTCCTTGGGTGCCATCAACAGTGTTCATTGAGTGCTTTATGTAGCTAGATAGTGTGGATATATACATGAAGAAGATGTTATTGCTGGTCTTAAAGGAAATTATTCTCTTAATTAAAAAAAAATTTACAATATTTATACACTGAAGAAAACCATTGCTTGAAAGAGAAACTATTACTTAGCGTCTGTCCTAATTGTATCCTCATGGACTCTGCATTGAATATATTTTGCTTTCTAGTTTCCTGATTCATATTATTTAAAAATGTTTTAGGGCTCACTTAAGATTAAATAGCAGTTTCAGTTTTACAAGATGGAAAGTTCTGGAGATCTGTTGTACAACAATGTAGATGAAATAGCTAGCAAATTTTGGAATTAAAAAAAATTTTTGCATATAAATTGTAATTTGAAAAGAGTTTAATCATATTATCCTGACAAATATCCCTTATAACCTTGTTTTTACATTTTAAAATAGTCAGCAGATTTTCTTCTATGATTACAGCCTATAAAATGTAGTTGGGAAAGTTTGGCAGAGGACTAACTTTAGTTCTGCTTAAAATATTTTTCAACTGATTCTGTGAATCCATTTTTTATCATATATTAACCAAATATCTTCATACACCAACATCACATTGTTATCTATGAACATCTGAATATATATAGTTTATGCATTTTTAGTTTTAAAACATGTTTTATATTTGACAATCCTCGTTCTCTTTTATATTGTAAATTTGGAGAGAGCACATTTTGAGTTCTTAATAAATGTTTTTAGAATATGATTTTTTGGGATGTATTTCAACATTAAAAACACAAATTTATTTTGTTTTCAAATTTATTTCTCAAGACCTCAGTCATTCCCTTAATGTTCTTTATTTATTATTATTATTTTTTTGAGGTGGAGTCTCGCTCTGTCACCCAGGCTGAGGAGTATGGTGGCACTATCTCAGCTCACTGCAGCCACCACCTCCCAGGTTCAAGCGATTCTCCTGCCTCAGCCTCCTTAGTAGCTGGGATTACAGGTGTGTGCCACCATGTGTGGCTAATTTTTGTATTTTTGGTAGAGATGGGGTTTCACCATGTTGGTCAGGCTGGTCTGGAACTTTTTACTTCAAGTAATCTGCCCACCTCAACCTCCCAAAGTGTTGGGATTACAGGTGTGAGCCATTACACCCGTTCTCTTTAATTAATTTTTTTTTGTCACCCACATGTCAACCCTTATTTCTTTCAAAATCATTTATCCCTGGTTAACTCAGTTTGGGCAAAGCATGATTTAACAAATCTAGGCTAATGATTTTGAGATGGCCAAGTGGATCCATGCTATACTCAGACCTTAGCCATCTCATAAATGCATACTCATGAATACAGTTCCAAAGTTGAGTAAAATAACATATAGCTGGATAAGTTCAATTTCTCACAATGAATAGGGTCATCTCTTTGTAAAGCATGGTTCCTTTAATATCTTGTTCTGTTTAGGTAGAACAGTTATATCAATGGCAGAAAGTTATATCAATACATTTTTTCTAACTATAGAATACACTTAGTAGGTTTGTGACAATGCAGGTACTGAGGGCAGCTTTCAGAGGACTTTCTGGCCTGTGCCTATTAGGACCTAACTGAGTAGCTTTCTGCACAATTAACTACTTGCAAGATCTAAGAGACAGGGATTTCAGCTTCAAAGACTAGGAATTCCTGAAAGTAACATTCTCTTGTATATTTCCAGTGGACCATACCTGTCCACTATAATATGTATTTTAAAATGTTTAACTATTTTACAATATGAGTGACTCTTGCTGTGTACTTGTTCTATATTCAGTCTGTGAGGTCTGTAACCCAATATTTAATCTAGAATTTACACTTCCTCTTTTCAAGTTCTCAACTAACATGACATAGTTGTAAAATATTAAAGAGAATACAGTTGCCTTGTATTTGTTATTTGAAGTCAGTTGGAAAATTTTTCCAGTCACTATACTCAGAAACACTTTTAGCTTTCTGTAAGGTGAAAGTGTATAGGTTTTGGAGTTAAAAGGGCTTGAGTTCGAATCCTGTCTCAGCTATTTACAAGTTGGACCCTAAACAGGTTATTTAACCCATCTGATAAACAGGTTATTTAACTCATCTGAGCAGTGTCTGTCTATGTAAAATGAGAATCATTGCAAAGAGTTATTGTAGACTATAGATATTTTTTTAAAGAACAGGAACCAATTTCTTTAATTTTTGATAAATTCACCTTTTTAATATGTCTTGTGCCTGGTACATAAATGCTTAGTAAATTTTTTTGAAAGAACTGAATTGAATTCTTGTGAAGATGAAGTAAAATAATGTGGTTTTTTTTTTTGCATTTGATCATTGTGATATATCTTTGTGTTTTAAATTCAAAGAAATAATAAACTTAATTGAAAATACAAGTTTAAGGTGAATTTCAGGGTCTGTAAATCTATTTACTTTTTTATAGTCAGTTGCCTACTATCCTAAAATGTAAAATGCCTGGTACATGGCAGGTTTTTAATAAATGTTGAAAGTTTTTCCTCATTTCTCACTAGTTCTTTCTAATATTACTCTCCAGTCTGGTCTACAGTAGAAAAATTCCTTTAACCTTGCTTCCCAGGAAAGCAGTGGTGTTTTCCAAAGACAAGCAATATATAGTATTATTAAGAGCAAGAACTCTGGACATGGAACAGGACATCCTGAGATGGCTCTGCCACCTCTCATCTGGGTTACAATGGGAAAGTTACCTAGTCTTCCTGAGCCTGTTTCTTCATCTCTGCAAAATGAAGACAGTGGTTTGCCTGCCTCACAATATTGTTAGAAGGATTAAGCAAGTTAATATAATGAAAGTGCTTAGAACTAGTGTCTGGCAAATAGGAAGCATGATGTAAGAATTTACTACTGCTACTGATAATGACTACTACTATTAATTATTATTTATTTCCTACCTAAATTGAAATTGCCCTGCTAAAATCCACTTAGCCTGTAACTCAGAACTCGTTCTCCAGATAGTACATAGAACTTGCTTAAAGCAGATACGTTCTTTCCTGTTAGTACATAGAACTTGCTTAAAGCACATACGTTCTTTCCTGTTCTTGGCATGTGCCCTTTGAACTAATTTTTTCTATTAATGCAATAGAAGGTTCTATTAATGCTGTTTCTTAATAAAAATGTCCTGCCAGCTTTAGGTAGATTACTACATACCTGCCATCTCTGTACTTAAATCTAGGGATTTTCGGATTTTTATCACTTACTGGCATAACTATTAGTATTATAACGACTACATTTGACAGATCTCTAGCCCCAGTCAGGCTGCAGTTTACCCACAGTGAATTGTACAGATGGCTTTCTCTTTTCCCGAATAACATGAATTTGATGTTTACCTTAGCAGTTCTTGTGTGACCTTATTTAACCTCAGGCCACAGTCACTTTAGGGCTTCTGTTAGCATGTTTTGAGTATTTGTGTTCAGTTTAGTTTACAGATTAATTTAGATGACAAAATGACATGTATTTGGGCCATCCAAATGTAGAACCTTTTTGGAGCTCCCAGTGTTTTTCCCGTCTATATTAGACAACTCGAACTGTTATAAGCAAAAACTATATTCTGGTAAGAGCTCTAAGCATTAAAAATAAGCTTGGAAAGAGTTGGTAAGCACAGTTTCCTTTAGTAGAATCGTACCTCATAACCACTATTAAACTTGATTTTGTGAAAGCAACAGTAGAATAGTCTTTATTAATCAAACCAAGGAAACTGTTTTAAAATGAACTTCCTGTGCATTTCTAGAATTATGTACTTTTTTTTTGGAGTGCCTCTCCCCTACTCCCCAATGTGTTAAAAAAAATTTTGTTGTCGTAAAATATACATAATATGAAATTTACCATTTTAACCATTTAAGTCTGCAGTTTTGTGGCATTAAGTGTATTCAACACTGTTGTGCATCCATCTCCAAAAATTTTTTCATCCTCCCTGTGTGAAACTCTGTACTCAGTGTTTCACACTTTAATGGTTCATTCATCAAAAACAGTAATTCTGTAAACAAAGTATTTTAGGCATGGTACTAATGGGAGTAAGGGAGTTGTAAATTTATATTTACCTCTTTTTGTGTAGACTATTATGGGACTATCATTTCATTGTTCCTTGGCCTTTGCTTTCAGAACATCCTAACACCCTACCAAAATTACACAAGAAATTCTATAGTATCCTCCCAAAACATTTTGTAATCACGCTCTGATACTCTGCCTAGAATTTTCAGTAGAACCAAATCGTTCCGCTAATTTATCTTTGTTAGGTATAATTTACAGACAATAAAATTTCAAATTAAGTGCACAATTCTGTTTTGACAATTGTATACAATCGTTTAACCACCATCACAATCATGATACAGAACATTTTCATCACCTCAAAAATTTAACTCAAAGTTATTTGCAATACATTCCTTCTCTCCACCTCTGACCCCTAGCAACCTTGATTTGTGTTTTGTCACTATAGCTTTCTCTTTCCTAGGATTTCATATAAATGGCATCATACAGTACATAGTCTTTTGATTTACTTTTTCATTTAGTGTGATGCTTTTGAGATTTATTCATGTTGTTGGAGATATATTGTAATTCCTATTTATTGCTCAGTAGTATTAGTTGATTTGATAGAACACAATGTTGGAGATATATTGTAATTCCTATTTATTGCCCAGTAGTATTAGTTGATTTGATAGAACACAATTTCTTTGTCTATTCACCGTTTGATGAGTATTTGATTTACTTTTGGTCTTTGGCTGTTACTGTATTAATAAAGCTGCTGTCAACCTGTGAGTACAAGTTTTTATTTGGGCATACATTTTCATATATTTCCCACCTAGGAATAGGATTACTAGGTCATATGGTAAGTGTAAGTTTAACTTAATAAGAAATGCCAATCTTTTCTAAAATGGCTATAATATTTTGCATTTCCCACCAGCAGTGTATGAGTTTTAATTATTCTGTGTCCTTCTACTTGGTATTTCCAGTCTTACTAATTTCAGCCATTCTGTTGGGTGTGTAGTGGTAGTTCATTGTGATTTTAATTTGATTTTTCCTGGTGATTAATGATGTTGAAAATTTTCCCATGTGCTTATTTGCTATTCATATATATATGTATTTATGAAGAATCTGTTTAGATCTTGTGTCCACTTTAAAATCAGGTCATTTGTTCTGTTATTACTGAGTTATAAAAGTTAATATGTTCTGGATATTAGTCACTTATCAAATATATGCTTTAGATATATTTTCTCCTAGTCTGTGCTTTACATTCTAATTTTCTTAACAGGAACTTTTGAAACAAATATTTTAAATTATGATCAAGTCCAGTTTATTATTTTTCTTTTATGATTCATGCCTTTTATAGCCTACCTAAAAAATATTTGCCTAGCCCAAGGTCACAAATTTTTTTCTTGTTTTTTTTCCAGATGTTCTATAATTTTAGCTTGTTCATTAGATCTATAACCGATTTTGAGTTAATTTTTGTATATAATGTGAGGTAAAGGTGGATTTATATATGTATTTTTAATGTGGCTATGTAGTTATTCCAGCACCATTTGTTGAAAAGAATATCCTTTCCCTACTGAATTATTTTGACATACGTGTAAAAACATTGGTGTATCAGATATACATGGGTGTGTTTCTAGACTGTGTATTTTGTTTTGTTGATCTGTCTACCCTTATACAAATATCACATTGTCCTGATTATTGTAGTTTTATAGTGGGTCCTGAACTCAGGCAGTTTAAGTCTTTCAGCTTTGTTGTTCTTTTTTCTTTTTTATTATACTTTAAGTTCTAGGGTACATGTGCATAACGTGCAGGTTTGTTACATATGTATACTTGTGCCATGTTGGTGTGCTGCACCCATCAACTCGTCAGCACCCATCAATTCGTCATTTACATCAGGTATAACTCCCAATGCAATCCCTCCCCCCTCCCCCCTCCCCATGATAGGCCCCGATGTGTGATGTTCCCCTTCCCGAGTCCAAGTGATCTCATTGTTCAGTTCCCACCTATGAGTGAGAACATGCGGTGTTTGGTTTTCTGTTCTTGTGATAGTTTGCTAAGAATGATGGTTTCCAGCTGCATCCATGTCCCTACAAAGGACACAAACTCATCCTTTTTTATGGCTGCATAATATTCCATGGTGTATATGTGCCACATTTTCTTAATCCAGTCTGTCACAGATGGACATTTGGGTTGATTCCAAGTCTTTGCTATTGTGAATAGTGCCGCAATAAACATACGTGTGCATGTGTCTTTATAGCAGCATGATTTATAATCCTTTGGGTATATACCAAGTAATGGGATGGCTGGGTCATATGGTACATCTAGTTCTAGATCCTTGAGGAATCGCCATACTGTTTTCCATAATGGTTGAACTAGTTTACAATCCCACCAACAGTGTAAAAGTGTTCCTATTTCTCCACATCCTCTCCAACACCTGTTGTTTCCTGACTTTTTAATGATTCCCATTCTAACTGGTGTGAGATGGTATCTCATTGTGGTTTTGATTTGCATCTCTCTGATGGCCAGCGATGATAAGCATTTTTTCATGTGTCTGTTGGCTATATGAATGTCTTCTTTTGAGAAATGTCTGTTCATATCCTTGCCCACTTTTTGATGGGGTTGTTTGTTTTTTTCTTGTAAATTTGTTTGAGTTCTTTGTAGACTCTGGATATTAGCCCTTTGTCAGATGAGTAGATTGCAAAAATTTTCTCCCATTCTGTAGGTTGCCTGTTCACTCTGATGGTAGTTTCTTTTGCTGTGCAGAAGCTCTTTAGTTTAATGAGATCCCATTTGTCAATTTTGGCTTTTGCTGCCATTGCTTTTGGTGTTTTAGACATGAAGTCCTTGCCCATGCCTATGTCCTGAATGGTACTACCTAGGTTTTCTTCTAGGGTTTTTATGGTATTAGGTCTAACATTTAAGTCTCTAATCCATCTTGAATTAATTTTCCTATAAGGAGTAAGGAAAGGATCCAGTTTCAGCTTTCTACTTATGGCTAGCCAATTTTCCCAGCACCATTTATTAAATAGGGAATCCTTTCCCCATTTCTTGTTTCTCTCAGGTTTGTCACAGATCAGATAGCTGTAGATGTGTGGTATTATTTCTGAGGACTCTGTTCTGTTCCATTGGTCTATATCTCTGTTTTGGTACCAGTACCATGCTGTTTTGGTTACTGTAGCCTTGTAGTATAGTTTGAAGTCAGGTAGCATGATGCCTCCAGCTTTGTTCTTATGACTTAGGATTGTCTTGGCAATGCGGGCTCTTTTTTGGTTCCATATGAACTTTAAAGCCGTTTTTTCCAATTCTGTGAAGAAACTCATTGGTAGCTTGATGGGGATGGCATTGAATCTATAAATAACCTTGGGCAGTATGGCCATTTTCACGATATTGATTCTTCCTATCCATGAGCATGGTATGTTCTTCCATTTGTTTGTGTCCTCTTTGATTTCACTGAGCAGTGGTTTGTAGTTCTCCTTGAAGAGGTCCTTGACATCCCTTGTAAGTTGGATTCCTAGGTATTTTATTCTCTTTGAAGCAATTGTGAATGGAAGTTCATTCCTGATTTGGCTCTCTGTTTGTCTGTTACTGGTGTATAAGAATGCTTGTGATTTTTGCACATTAATTTTGTATCCTGAGACTTTGCTGAAGTTGCTTATCAGCTTAAGGAGATTTTGGGCTGAGACAATGGGGTTTTCTAAATATACAATCATGTCATCCGCAAACAGGGACAATTTGACTTCTTCTTTTCCTAACTGGATACCCTTGATTTCTTTCTCTTGCCTGATTGCCCTAGCCAGAACTTCCAACACTATGTTGAATAGGAGTGGTGAGAGAGGGCATCCCTGTCTTGTGCCAGTTTTCAAAGGGAATTTTTCCAGTTTTTGCCCATTCAGTATGATATTAGCTGTGGGTTTGTCATAAATAGCTCTTATTATTTTGAGGTATGTTCCATCAATACCGAATTTATTGAGCGTTTTTAGCATGAAGGGCTGTTGAATTTTGTCAAAAGCCTTTTTTCTGCATCTATTGAGATAATCATGTGGTTCTTGTTTTTGGTTCTGTTTATATGCTGGATTACGTTTATTGATTTGCGAATGTTGAACCAGCCTTGCATCCCAGGGATGAAGCCCACTTGATCATGGTGGATAAGCTTTTTGATGTGCTGCTGAATCCGGTTTGCCCGTATTTTATTGAGGATTTTTGCATCGATGTTCATCAGGGATATTGGTCTAAAATTTTCTTTTTTTGTTGTGTCTCTGCCAGGCTTTGGTATCAGGATGATGTTGGCCTCATAAAATGAGTTAGGGAGGATTCCCTCTTTTTCTATTGATTGGAATAGTTTCAGAAGGAATGGTACCAGCTCCTCCTTGTACCTCTGGTAGAATTCAGCTGTGAATCCATCTGGTCCTGGACTTTTTTTGGTGGGTAAGCTATTAATTATTGCCTGAATTTCAGAGCCTGCTATTGGTCTATTCAGGGATTCAACTTCTTCCTGGTTTAGTCTTGGGAGAGTGTAAGTGTCCAGGAAATTATCCATTTCTTCTAGATTTTCTAGTTGATTTGTGTAGAGGTGTTTATAGTATTCTCTGATGGTAGTTTGTATTTCTGTGGGGTCGGTGGTGATATCCCCTTTATCATTTTTTATTGCGTCTATTTGATTCTTCTCTCTTTTCTTCTTTATTAGTCTTGTTAGCGGTCTGTCAATTTTGTTGATCTTTTCAAAAAACCAACTCCTGGATTCATCAATTTTTTGGAGGGTTTTTTGTGTCTCTATCTCCTTCAGTTCTGCTCTGATCTTAGTTATTTCTTACCTTCTGCTAGCTTTTGAATGTGTTTGCTCTTGCTTCTCCAGTTCTTTTAATTGTGATGTTAGAGTGTCAATTTTAGATCTTTCCAGCTTTCTCTTGTGGGCATTTAGTGCTATAAATTTCCCTCTACACACTGCTTTAAATGTGTCCCAGAGATTCTGGTATGTTGCATCTTTGTTCTCATTGGTTTCAAAGAACATCTTTATTTCTGCCTTCATTCCGTTATGTACCCAGTAGTCATTCAGGAGCAGGTTGTTCAGTTTCCATGTAGTTGAGCGGTTTTGATTGAGTTTCTTATTCCTGAGTTCTAGTTTGATTGCACTGTGGTCTGAGAGACAGTTTGTTATAATTTCTGTTCTTTTACATTTGCTAAGGAGTGCTTTACTTCCAATTATGTGGTCAATTTTGGAATAAGTGCGATGTGGTGCTGAGAAGAATGTATATTCTGTTGATTTGGGGTGGAGAGTTCTATAGAGGTCTATTAGGTCTGCTTGGTGCAGAGATGAGTTCAATTCCTGGATATCCTTGTTAACTTTCTGTCTCGTTGATCTGTCTAATGTTGACAGTGGAGTGTTGAAGTCTCCCATTATTATTGTATGGGAGTCTAAGTCTCTTTGTAAGTCTCTAAGGACTTGCTTTATGAATCTGGGTGCTCCTGTATTGGGTGCATATATATTTAGGATAGTTAGCTCTTCCTGTTGAATTGATCCCTTTACCATTATGTAATGGCCTTCTTTGTCTCTTTTGATCTTTGATGGTTTAAAGTCTAATTTATCAGAGACTAGGATTGCAACCCCTGCTTTTTTTTGTTCTCCATTTGCTTGGTAGATCTTCCTCCATCCCTTTATTTTGAGCCTATGTATGTCTCTGCATGTGAGATGGGTCTCCTGAATACAGCAGACTGATGGGTCTTGACTCTTTATCCAGTTTGCCAGTCTGTGTCTTTTAATTGGAGCATTTAGTCCATTAACATTTAAGGTTAATATGGTTATGTGCGAACTTGATCCTGCCATTATGATATTAACTGGTTATTTTGCTCGTTAGTTGATGCAGTTTCTTTCTAGCCTTGATGGTCTTTACATTTTGGCATGTTTTTGCAATGGCTGGTAGCGGTTGTTCCTTTCCATGTTTAGTGCTTCCTTCAGGGTCTCTTGTAAGGCAGGCCTGGTGGTGACAAAATCTCTAAGCATTTGCTTATCTGTAAAGGATTTTATTTCTCCTTCACTTATGAAACTTAGTTTGGCTGGATATGAAATTCTGGGTTTAAAATACTTTTCTTTAAGAACGTTGAATATTGGCCCCCACTCTCTTCTGGCTTGTAGAGTTTCTGCCGAGAGGTCTGCTGTTAGTCTGAGGGGCTTCCCTTTGTGGGTAACCCGACCTTTCTCTCTGGCTCCCCTTAAGATTTTTTCCTTCATTTCAACTTTGGTGAATCTGGCAATTATGTGTCTTGGAGTTGCTCTTCTCGAGGATTATCTTTATGGTGTTCTCTGTATTTCCTGAATTTGAATGTTGGCCTGCCCTACTAGGTTGGGGAAGTTGTCCTGGATGATATCCTGAAGAGTGTTTTCCAACTTGGTTCCATTTTCCCCCTCACTTTCAGGCATCCCAATCAGACGTAGATTTGGTCTTTTTACATAATCCCATACTTCTTGCAGGCTTTGTTCATTTCTTTTTCTTCTTTTTTCTTTTGGTTTCTCTTCTCGCTTCATTTCATTCATTTGATCCTCAATCGCTGATACTCTTTCTTCCAGTTGATCAAGTCGGTTACTGAAGCTTGTGGATTTGTCACGTATTTATTGTGTCATGGTTTTCATCTCTGTCATTTCATTTATGACCTTCTCTGCATTAATTATTCTAGCTATCAATTCTTCCACTCTTTTTTCAAGATTTTTAGTTTCTTTGCGCTGAGTACATAATTCCTCCTTTAGCTCTGAGAAGTTTGATGGACTGAAGCCTTCTTCTCTCATCTCGTCAAAGTCATTCTCTGACCAGCTTTGATCCATTGCTGGCGATGAGCTGCGCTCCTTTGCAGGGGGAGATGCGCTCTTATTTCTTGAATTTCCAGCTTTTCTGCCCTGCTTCTTCCCCATCTTCATGGTTTTATCTGCCTCTGGTCATTGATGATGGTGACGTACTGATGGGGTTTTGGTATAGGTGTTCTTCCTGTTTGATAGTTTTCCTTCTAATAGTCAGGACCCTCAGCTGTAGGTGTGTTGGAGATTGCTTGAGGTCCACTCCAGACCCTGGTTGCCTGGGTATCAGCAGCAGAGGTTGCAGAAGATAGAATATTGCTGAACAGCAAGTGTACCTGTCTGATTCTTACTTTGGAAGCTTCCTCTCAGGGGTGTACTCCACCCTGTGAGGTGTGGGGTGTCAGACTGCCCCTAGTGGGGGATGTCTCCCAGTTAGGCTACTCAGGGGTCAGGGACCCACTTGAGCAGGTAGTCTGTCTGTTCTCAGATCTCAACCTCCGTGTTGGGAGATCCACTGCTCTCTTCAAAGCTGTCAGACAGAGTCGTTCGCGTCTGTACAGGCCTCTGCTGCTTCCTCTTTTGTTGTTTAGCTGTGCCCTGTCCCCAGAGGTGGAGTCTACAGAGACAGGTAGGTTTCCTTGAGCTGCTGTGAGTTCTACCCAGTTTGAGCTTCCCAGCGGCTTTGTTTACCTACTTAAGCCTCAGCAATGGCGGGCGCCCCTCCCCCAGCCTCGCTGCTGCCTTTTCGGTTAGATCACAGACTGCTGTGCTAGCAATGAGGGAGGCTCCGTGGGGGTGGGACCCTCCCGGCCAGGTGTGGGTATAATCTCCTGGTGTGCCCGTTTGCTTAAAGCGCAGTATTGGGGTGGGAATTACCTGATTTTCCAGGTGTTGTGTGTCTCAGTTCCCCTGGCTAGGAAAAGGGATTCCCTTCCCCCTTGCGCTTCCCAGGTGAGGCAATGCCTCGCCCTGCTTCAGCTCTCGCTGGTCGGGCTGCAGCAGCTGACCAGCACCAATTGTCCGGCACTCCCCAGTGAGATGACCCCAGTACCTCAGTTGAAAATGCAGAAATCACCAGTCTTCTGTGTCGCTGGCGCTGGGAGTTGGAGACTGGAGCTGTTCCTATTCGGCCATCTTGCTCCGCCCCCTTGTTGTTCTTTTTTAAAATTGCTGAAGTTACCAGATCTAGGAGCAAAGAGTCAATTTTTGATGCTGCTTTGACTTGAGTGTTTTAGAGCAGAAAGAAGTCTGTTACCTCAAAGCCCTAGTAAATTTAGAGTCTGATATGGAGGGTCTGTTATGATTTGTTTTATTTTATTTTATGTTTGCTCTTTGCTTTCAGCTAGGCACATGTTCTACTTAATTTATATAGGACTCTTTTATCATCTGAGTTTTATTTCTGAGTGATAATTATTAAATGTTTCTCATGGCTCTGAGTCATATCAATATGAATTACTTGTCCCTCAACAATAAACTGTGAAGAGAGAGGAGGTATTACTGTGCCTCAAAAAGCCAGGACATTTGAAGCTGTTAATTTGCCACGTATGCATTGCTCTGAATTTGTGCAAACTGTCTGTAGTTTGCTTTGTGGTTAACCCAAAGAAAAAGGTGTGGTTGTATTTTTATTCTTAATCTTGAAACAAAGAGACAAAGTATTTTTACACCTGGTTTGAAACTCCCTTATTTGATTATTCTGGGTTGCAGTTGCTATTAATATTTTTATTATCTAATTTCAGGAATTGAACTTCATATTTAATTTAGAGTTTGTATTTATATTAATTTCAGACTGTGTGTGTGTCTGTTACAAAACACTAAAAAACAGCAGTATGAAGTTTTCTACGCAGTGTTTAAAATAGTAAGGAACTATTTACAACCTAATTAACATTTGAGTGATGTTTTACAAAGATTCTTTCAAAATACATTAGGAACTTTTAAGAAATTTTTGTATTTCTTCTAACTGTTGTTTATATGTGTTAAATATAAAACTATAAAGCAATAAAAATGTACATTCTGGGAAATCAGTTCTGTTGGAATTGACACATAAAAGAGTAGTCAGGAGTCTGACACGTGAAAAGACACATGTAAAAGTAATTGGGAGCTGGGCGTGGTGGCTCATGTCTGTAATCCCAACACTTTGGGAGGCCAAGGCAGGTGGATCACCTGAGGTCAGGAGTTCAAAACCAGCCTGGCCAACATGGTGAAGCCCCATCTCTTCAAAAAGACAAAATTAGCCAGGTGTGGTGGCACACACCTGTAATCCCAGCTACTCTTGAGGCTGAGGCAGGAGAATTGTTGAACCCAGGAGGCAGAGGTTGCAGTGAGCTGAGATTGCACCACCACACTCTAACCTGGGTGAAAGAGTGAGACTCCGTTTCAAAAAAAAAAAAAAAAAAAGTAATTAGGAATTTATGCTGAGAAATTATATATAATGTTAAAATTACATGATATTGAACTCAGAATTTAGTAGCTGTATGTGGATTCTGATGATATCAAAACATGTGTTGCCTAGAATCCTCTACTCAGGAATGGATCATTACAGAGCACTCAATTTTCTAAATATCTGAAAGCTTGCCATCTGCAATGCAAAGTATTCTTTAGTCTGCTTTAAAAGTTTGGTTCCCCGCCCCCCCACTTTCTGTGTGTATTTTTTCTTTCCCTTTACTGTGTGTTTAGTGTTCCTGGCCACTAGTCTGTAGTTCTGCTGCTAATTTGCTATGAGTTTGGAATCTAAATAAGTTGACTGAGAGGCAGTAGGAGAGAGTTGGACATGGAATCAGGAGTATTTTTGCTGAATTTCACGAATTAAGAATCATATGGGCATTCGCATAATAAAAACAAGTCATATACAAGATACAAAAAGATCACTGTAGTCTTGGAAACTTTGCCATAGCAACACCCAGCAAATGCAAGAAGAGTATAGAACTGTATCTTCAAACTTCTGAAGGAAAAAAAATGGTCCAACCATTTTATAACCATTCAAATTGTTTTTCAAATAAGGCAAAAGACAGCCTAACCCAGGAATATCAGAGAACTGCAATACCCATGATACTCTTATTTTAAAACAAATAAATAATGAAATACCTGAGTACATCAGGCAATCAAGAGATGAACAAAATAAAAAAGAAATTGGAGGAGCCTTAGAAAAATGCTGTGCGTCAACTCCACTTGAATTGTCACGCTACCAACTTGGGGAATTACGGTTTCAGACCAGAATGTAGATGTTATAAACCTTCAAAGTCTTTGTTAAAACATCAAAACTTTTCTTTCTAATGGTTATAAATATAAGAGAAATGAAAAAATAGCAAAACTATTATTACCATATGGTAATTAAAAATATTAGAAACATTGAAATTTAAAGTGCTTTCATTTTATTTTTTATTTATTTATTTTTTCTGAGACGGAGTCTCTTGTTGCCCAGGCTGGAGTGCAATGGCGAGATCTCGGCTCACTGCAGCCTCTGCCTTCCGGGTTCAAGTGATTCTCCTGCCTCAGCCTCCCGAGTAGCTGGGATTACAGATGCCTGCCACAACACCCAGCTAATTTTTTGTATTTTTAGTAGAGATGGGGTTTCACCATGTTGGCCAGGTAGTCTTGAACTCTTGACTTAGGTGGCTTACCCACCTTGGCCTCCCAAAGTGTTGGGATTACGGGGATGAGTCACTGCACCCGGCCTTATTAATTATTTTTTTAACAAAAAACTCTTAATTATGAGTAGTTTAAACAGTGCTTACCTTTCTGCCTTCTCACTGTATAACTTCAGATATGGAGCAGGTATCTTTTCTGTACTTGGTGAATTGGCATACTCCTTTCTAAATTTGGATCAGCTTTAAATATTTTGTCCTTTGCTCTTTCAGTGTCATGAAATATCTCTGAGGAGTTCTTCAATGGGAAGTTTTTTGTGGGCATAACATGTTATGTGTCATCTTCAACCTTTATGTCACAACCACTTAATGTGTGTCAATAACCTGGCCTTTATTACGTTTCTGTGGCTGCTTATCTATAGTCTCTTGAATGGAGAAAGTGACGACATTCCCATGGTCAGCTAAAATTTGTTGATAACTTCATTTATGTTCAATTCAAATTTCACTTTGCATTGTCACTTTTTATTTTTTTGCCTGACTCTTATCTTTGTTGGCTAATTCCCCTTTGATTTTTCAGTTTTGTAAACTGTTACATAGGATTATCACGGGGTGACAGGGAGGCAACATACACTCATCTCTGTGTGTACTGAGTAAACAGAGTGATCATTCACTTGACAGACTTTGAAAGAAGTAATGTGATTGATTACCGATCATCATGAGCATGTTATTTACGTAGTGATTTGTGAACTAAAGAGCTAGCATCAAAGTTTGTTTTATGTAATTACAGTTAATATATCATGATAACTGAAATTTGAACCATGTTGTTGGGTGTGTAACGAAATTGTAGTAATTGAAACTTGTGCATAGTGAGATCATACAAAGTGAGACTGCCTCTAATAACATAACTGACAAAAATCCTATATTGAGGGGGAGAATTATGAGTGTGTTAATCCTATTATTCTTGGCGCAGGGAGTTAGTATTACCTAAAGTTGAAACATGTACTTAACACAATGATTCTAACTATATTATATTTCTCGTAATTATATTTTATTAATTTTAGAGGAATCTTTCAGAAGCTGTCCCTTGGTGAAGGAAATATAAAGATCAACAGGTCTTTATTGTTTTTATTCTTTTCTGTTAAGACCCGTGGCAAGTAGGTAGAAATGTTCTAGTCCAGTTTCGCAAAAGCAACCACCCAACTTAAAAGAGCCTAGCTCTGGCTCGTGACCATGTATGCAGGGCCACCAGCATCAACTCCTGTGCTCTTTGGGCATTAACGTAACTCCCACTAAAATCTGTCTTTATCTCTAATACCCATGTTGTGGTCAGTGCAGCTTTATCTTCTATACTCCACCATTTAATTTTGGTACTTGAAAATTTCTTAAGCTCAACTGTGTATTAAAAAATAATTTATAGCATTGATTTAGCATTTCATTGTGTTTGTAGTGGTAAGGAAGGAAGATTCCTCCATGTACTTCATTACCATCTACACCAGAAATGATCTGTCATGGTCATTCTTAAAATAACAAAAATCCCAGTAATGCAAACTATAAAGTACCTATTAATAATATTAAGAAATATGTGCAGCCTATAGGATGAAACTGAATTCATAAAAGAATACCTGAATTAATACAGTGACCTACTGTATTCTGAGAAAGGAAGACTCAATTGGTAAAGATACCAATTGTCCCCAAATTCGGCTCTTCCAATTAAAATTTCAGTAGAATTTAAGGAAATTTCAAAGTTCTCCAGAAGGGTAAACTTAATAAAATAATTTTCATATAATAAAATAATGGTTTATTGATTTTAATGATAATTAAAATTTAATTTTAATTTTTATAATTATTTAAATTATTGATTTTAATTTTAATTATTTTAATGATAAAATCATGGTTTTGGAGTAAGAATAGGCAAATAGGTCTGTAGAATGAATAAATACTACAGAAACATGTGTTTGTGAAAAGTTTAGAACTAGTGAACCCAGTATTTCAAGCCGTTGGAGAAAGGATGGATGGTTTTAAATGTAGTATTTAGAAAATTATCTATTTTGGGGGAGCAAATACAGTTACATTCCTATTTCATATTATAAATGAAAATAGATTCCAGATGGAGTCAATATCAATACAAAAAAAATTATATGAGTGCTGTTTTCAGAGGCTCAGGGTATCCTTTTAAAGCATGCTTGAAAGCCAGAAACCGTAAGGTAAAAGCAAGATAAAGTCAAAAGCCAAACAAAAGAGAAAAATATTTACTGTATGTAACAAACATAATGTATGAGAGTCTCTTTTGGCCAGAAAAAGCAACCAGTAGAAAGATGGGCAAAAGACAGACATTTCAAAAAAGAAATAGCAATGGATAATACAAAAAGATGTTTATCTTTATTAGTAATGAAACTTTAGATACCATCTTTTACCTAGGAGATTGGCAAAATGTGAACTATTGATCATTTCCTATGTTAGTGAGAATGTAATTGAGTGTAGATTGGTGTCCTCAATTTGTAGCGTTTACCAAAAATTAGTTATACATACCTTTGACCCTAATGGGTCTATTTTTAGGTATCTAATACATAGAAATACTGGCATATGTTCAAAAGATACATGCACATAAGTGTTTATTGCAGCACTGTTTATATAGTGAAAAATTGAAATCAACCTCCATGTTCATCAATAGAGGGATACTTTGAGGAGTGAGCACTGCTAAGGGGATAGACTCTGGAGTCAGGGTACCTGGCTTTGAATTCTGGATCATTTACTGGATGTGTGATCTAGACTTACTTAACTTCTCTGGGCCTCAGTTTTCTCATCCATGAATTGGAGATAATTGAATCTACTTCAGAGCATTGTGACAATTAAATTAACTAAAATATATAGATAGAATGGTGCTTAGAATATAAGTACTCATTAACTCTTAGCTAATGTTATCAGTTTGTAGTTGTTAGAATAGAGTACATCTGTAACATTCTAATAACATGGGAAGAAAACTCCATGATTTAAGTAAACAAATTTTAGAGCAATAGGTGCATATGGCATGAACACCTGTTCGTAAATAAAATTTTAGAATAATATATGTGTATGTATTTGAGATAAATCTGGAAGGATAAATGCCAATCTTATCAGTAGTTACCTCTAGGAAGTGAGATTGGGGAGGGGAGGGGAAGCAGATTATCAGTTTTTTAAAGAAATTTTTTTGCTATTGTTTGACTTTTTTCCAAGCGTGTATTACATTTCTAAGTAAAGATTTTTGAAAAGATTCCACAGGGTGTAAATTTAATACAACTTTTGACTAACTTATTTTATTTTTTAACTATGAAGAAGTTATGTTCTTAAAATGATGTGTGCTTTCTCTTATTTTCCTTAGTGACTTACTAAAACTTTCCTTGCAGGAACATGCTTACCCTGCTGATGAACTCATGCCTTTAACCTGTAGAGGTCGAGTTAGAGGCCAAGAGCCAAGTCGCGGTGACGTCGATGATGCCTTGGGAAAGTGAGTATTAGTTAACACGGGGCATGGCATGGCATCTCAAAGTTCCCAAGTCTTAGACTTTTAGAGGCAGTTTACGTATAATATTTCTAGGGATTGGCTAAATTTTAAAGACTGTTTTATGTATTACATTATGCTTCTTTATTCCCTTCTGTTATCATTTTATCATTTATAAAAGATTAATCAGTTTACATCTTGGATCAGAGAAAAGTTAGTTATTAAGCTGCATATAACTTAAAATATATGTAACTTTTAAAATATTTATAAAGTCATTAGCACATCAGACTGTTGATGTTTTAATATTTTCATTTGTTTTCAGAGCTAATGAATGTTTCTATGCGTCTTGAAGATGCATAGATTCATTGAACATAAATATTAAGGCTTTTCAGTTTTTTTCAGGGCTTTATAGGTTACATTGTACTGTAGATACATGAAAGTACTAATTTATAGAAACTACCAGTCAATAGAATGTAGATAAGTCTACTTGTACATTCATAAACTATTTAGAATTCTAATGTTTTATATCTTGTTACACTTGTTTCTTAGATTTTCTCTGACACTGATTGATTCTTTGGACACTCTTGTGGTAGGTTTGACTCTTCTTGGATTTATTTTATTAATTTCATGATGTGCACACTTAAGTATTATGAATGTGATCATAACACAGTAAGTATGAAATAGGAGCCTTCAGAATTAAAGATGTTCTGATCTTTGTTTCTAAATAAATCTTTTACACTGTTGAGTTGATGATGTCAAATGGAATTATGTAATATAATGGAGATACCCAAATAATTTATGGGAATGTCAGCTTATGTAATGGCATCTTAATTAGGAAGGTCCTTTTTTCCCCTCTTTGGACAAGGAGGTTGAAGCTATTGGAAAAAAGTAACTTTAGAAAATACTATTGATGTTGTTCCAAAATGACATGCCACAATGATACCAAAATTGTTAAATTAGAATCTGTATATGCTGTGTTCATAAGCAAAAAATTAATTTTTCTCAGCAGTGATTTTTAGCACCAGCTGATCACTTCTTGGTACTCCTTTTCAACCTCATACAGTACAGAAATTTATTTCTGGTTCAGGACTGTTTGTGATGACAGAGGGGAAAGATTGAGTTACAGGTGTCATGATTTCTAAATACAGTATCTTTTTAGTGTTTAACTCTTAGATCATTATGGTATAAAAGTAGGCTTTTGTGAGAATTTTCCTTAAGGCATAATTCCCAACTTCCAGTTAATGTCCCAAGTCCCAAGTGGTGATTAGTCTTTAAAAAACAAAACAAAAAACCTTTGGGTTGTCAGAAATTTTTTGGAACTAGGCTTTTCTTCTCAATGTTGTTTCTGCATTCTTCTTTCACTGGAGTATTTTTTTCTTTTTTTTAGAACAAAAATTCTCAACTCTAAAAGCAGCTTAGGAGGATCACTTGTGATTTAAAAAAAAATTGCCCCTCCTAAGTTATTCTGATTCAGTTGTTTTGGAGTGGGGCTGGGCATCCCTTCAAAAGCTCTTTTGTTCAAAAATGCAGTTATGGTTAAGAAAAATCACGGTGGTTTAGATCTTTTTAGCTAGTCAGGGTTTGAAAGTCACAGCTTCATTTTTCAGAGATTAATGGAATATGCAAACTATATTACAGTAACTATGAGAAAGAGAAAATACTGTGTGCCTTGCTTTTGGTTTATTGGTCTACGGTTTTCCGCATATAATAGGGGAAGAGAAAATATATACAAAATATCCTGGAAGGCAGATCACCACTTTGGGAAAATCTAAGTGGTGTTATTTATTCGTAACTATAGCTGGCTTATGCACATTAGGTCTATTTTGTTATTGGGGAGGAAATGAAGAGCAGAGCTGCGTACTGGAAAAAATCATAGGTGCATTTAAATTTGTTTCTCATTCTGTAATCTTGGCTTTATCTATAACAGGTTCCCCCATTATTTCTCTCATAGTGCTTAGTTGATTTTCATGAATATGGACCTTAGATATCATGTGTGTTTTAAAAAATATTATCAGAAATGAAGGAGAGCCAAGTGTAGGGGTGTGCACCTGTGGTCCCAGCTACTTGGGAGGCTGAAGTGGGAGGACTGCTTGAGCCCAGGAGGTTGAGGCCACAGTGAGCCATGATTGCACCACTGTACTACAGCCTGGGCAACAGAGCAAGACCCTTTCTCAAAAAAAAAGGAGGGGGGAGAAAAAGTCGTTCCAGGCTCTATAACTTTCCTGTGTTTACAAATCCATCTGGCAGCCATTAGTTCTTGTAAATGATATATCCTTCATTTTATGCCATTTATGTATTTTGGCATTGGTTCTCCAAATAGGGTCCCCAGTCCAGCAGCATCAGCATTTCCTGGGAACTTGTTGGAAATACAGATTCTCCAGTCTTATCCCAGAAATACTGAACCAGAAACATTGAGAGTGAGACCTAGCTGTCTGTTTTTAAACAAGCTTCTGGGTGATTCTGACGTATGCTAATTTTTTAAAGCACAGTACAATGATGCAGTGCTTTGTAAACTTCAGTGTACTACAGGCTGCCTAAGGAATCTTGATAATATGCAGATTCTGGTCCGGTGGATCCAACATGGAACCCAAGAGTCTGCATTGCTAGTAAACTTCCTAATGGTGTTCAGCAGACCACCTTTGTATTATGCAGCTGTGGTGTGACCTGAGTTCTGTCTTCTTGTGGCAGGAAGTAACAAGAAGTGATCATGTAATATTTTTATTTATGACCTTGACCAAATTGTTTAACTTCTCTGGGCCCCTGTTTTTACCTCAGAAGGGGCCAGAATGGATATTGGTCTCTGTTAACTCAGAGATTCTGAGATACTATTTCTTTCTGATTTTTGGTTCCGAGTCAGATAAATAGCCCCGTTTGTTGAAACTGTCTTCAAGAGGAGTCAAGAAGAAAGTTTGATAAAGTCTTATAAATATTTAAAAAATGATACTTCATAGAATCTTTAAATTTCAGTCTTTTCAAGTGGGAATACGCAAAGAAACTTACTATATGTCATCATTTTGAAATGTAAAAGTTCATTTTGAGTTTTTATAGCTATCTTAAACATTTTCTTTGTAGTTTAAACAGAAGAATTAGAGGAAATTAAGGGAATTTGAAAGTTTTTTCTACATTTAGAAGGAATGCTATCTTGTACATTTTGTCAATACAAGTATTAATATTTCTAATTTACGTTGCTTTTACTTTGTGATTATGTTTTCATTTTGTGATTTAGTAATTTGAAAATATTAATGGGACGTGTCACTTGTAACAGTACACACAACCTTAGTGTTTTCATTTTGGTCATAACCATAATCTGTGAAGTAGAATTACTGTTGTCATAGTTTAATCTTTAAAACTGTTCATAATTCCAGCCATCTAGTTTCTGTTGATTGTAATGGAGTCA